>NW_027632955.1:2891136-3010814 GCF_902686455.1 Sciurus vulgaris | reverse complement strand
AACACACATACTATATGCACAAAAATATGAAAGTTTTAATCACAACAAAGGTAATCAATAAGCAAAATATCTCTCCAAATAACACACAGACACAAAACAAAAACATCATTCCTATTAAACAAAACTATCATATTCACATTTGTAAACATTCTTTCAGCCACATATATTACAGCCTGATCCAATTTTCTCAATATGCTATGATCCTATGCAGACAAAGTCTACTCTTTGACACAAACTTTTGAGTGCTGACTGTGAGTTCCCTACATGGCAGAAACTTGCATGAGGGAACTTTACATTCCTGAACACTTAAATAGTTGGGACTGTTCTTTGGTAATATCTTGAAAAGTAACAGTGATATGAGAACAAGCATTTATTGATTTAAATAATCATATTTTATCAACATTTTATTTGAAGTTTTGAATCTTGAGAATATGAAATAAAGATAATGAAACTGTAAAAATATGAAGAAGATAAACGCAACTCCAGATATTAACCAAGGTTGGTAGGTTTGAGGAGTGTGTTGGTAGGATCTATTTGGAAGCACCAAATATTGTTACATTTCACTTCCCTGTCTAAGTCAGAAGAAAATTACAGAACAAAATAAATACATATGCAGAATGGGTTAGAAAAGCTGAGTGAGGTAGAAATTATAGTAGATGAACAGCTGTTTTAGCTGATAGTATTGTCTTGAAGTACTTCTAGAGTTTTCTCAGGTAAAGTGTATTTCTTGCTATGCAAAATTTCACTGGAGATCAGGTACTGTAGTGGGTGGGCCTCGGGCTCTATGACAGCAAACAAAAAATTGACAAAAAATTGGAAATTGACAGTTTCCTTAACACATAAAAAATTTCACCATCAGTAATGGAGATTTACTGGATTATATGTACATCATTTCAAATGGAGGAAGTCTAATCCAAACCTGTAAACAATGAGAATATAGTAATCATAAAAGTTTGCTTTTTGGCCATATGTGCAGTTTGTTTTTTATACATTGAAGGGCTTTATCTGATTTTAGAGCTTGACAAATGATATTCAGAAATAGTTGTTTGAATAAATGCATAAAACCTACAGATTCATGATGTTTTTTTTTAAATTTTCTTGGAGTTTCAGACATACACATGTTTATTCAAATTATGTGTTTTCTTTGGAGGACATTGCTTTGGTCCTGAAGAAAAGGGCTTGCTGAATTGTATAATTTATTTTTATGACTCCTCATAGAAGGTATGCAGACAATAGAGGATTCAGAATACAAATACTACAAAAGTCAAAGGGGCTACTCATGTCATAGAGGTAATAAGTCATGAAGAATAACGAGATCATAATTACTACTCAATGCATGGAAGCTGCACAGTTTACAGGAAATTAACATCATTTACTCTACAATACCAAAAGACTATACAGGTCTTTGACACTCATAGAGGCTATGCGATTCAAACTATTAAGAAAATAGATGCTAAGCAGGCCTTTGAGAATACTCACCATAGATTCTGTTTACATTTTTGTGTTTATTTCAGCTATACATGGCAGTAGGATGTATTTTGACATATCATACATATGTGGATTATAACTTCCCATGTTTGTAGTTGTATATGATATGGAGTTACACTGGCCAGTATCCATATATGAACAAAAGTAAAGTACTTCTGATTTATTTTACTGTGTTTTCAAATCCCATCCCTTTTCCCTATGCTTCACTACCTCCTGTCCAATCTACAGAAAGTCCAATCCTCCCCACTTTCTTAATTTCACTCTCCTTTATGAGTGAGTAATTGTCATTGTGTGTATGTGTGTGTGTGTATATATATATATTTTCTGTATACATTTATCTGCTGAAGACCACCTATGTTGGTTCTATATCTTTGTAAACATTGATGTGACCAGGACACTAGTATATGCTGATTTCAGTCCTTTGGGTATGCTGAGGAGTGGAATATGTTCATTAAACATAGGTTCCATTGTGTTTCCTGAAGAATAACCATACTGAAGAAGGCTTCCACAAATTTGAAGTTCCAGCAGCAATGTATTGGTGTACATTTTCCCAACATCCTTGAAAACATATATTGCTTTGTGTATTCTTTTTTTTTTTAATTGAATTGAATTGAATTTTATTTTTTGCTGGTTTTTATATTTATTTATTTATTTGTTTTGTGTATTCTTTATAGTTGCCATTCTGACTAAAGTGACTTGGAATCTCAGTGCATTATTGATTTTCAATTTTCTAATTGCTAGACATTTTGAAGAGGTTTTAATATTTCTTATATTCATATTTTAGTGAAGTACATTTTAAATTTCTTTGCCCATTTACTTATTGGGTTATTAGTTGTTTTGCTGTTAGGATTATTTACTTCTTTTTATATTCTGAGATTAATGCTGTATCTGACTTGAAGAAAGTAATGTTTTTCACCCATTCCCTAGGTTCTCTCTACTTGTTCTTGATTGTTTTTGTTTTGCTAAAAAAAAGCTAACTAGTGTGATAACATCATATTTATTGATATCTGATGTTAATTCTTGAATTTTAAGCATTTTTGAGGATTTCAGTTCCTAAGTCAGCATGATGAAGATTTGGGCCTACTTTTTATTCTAGTAGGTCAAATGTCTCTGTTCTAACACCTACATATTTGATCCACATTGAGTTAGGTTTAGTTCAGGGTGAGATAAGGGGTTCACAGTTCATTTTATTATATATGGGTTTCCAATTCTCTCAGCACCATTTATCAAAGATGCTACTTTTCTCCAAGATATGTTTATGACAACTTTGTCTTTTATGAGATAAATATGTTCACACAGATTTGTCTCTGTGTCTTCTATTCAATACCATTGAGCAGAAATGGTGAAAGACAATATCCCTGTTCCAGTTTTGAGAGGGACTGCTGTGAAAATTTCTACCTTTAGAGTAATATTGACTTTGAGTTTAGGATATATAACTTTTAAAATACACATGTACTTTTCTGCCATCCCCAATTTTCAGTGTTTTGAACATGAATGGATTCTGCAAATGCTTTTCCTGCATCTGTTCAGAGAAGCATAAGATTTATTTTTTAAAATTTTATTCATATGATGAATTATATTTATTGATTTCCATAGATTGAAACAACTTTGTATCACTACCTTGAACTCATTTGATCATGGTGCATTATCTTTTTAATATATTATTTATGCAAATATTGTCAGTATTTTATTAATATTTTTTCATCTATGTACATAAGGAATTTTGGTCTGAAGTTTTTGATCCTTTATGGGTATTCCTCTGGTTTTGGTATCAGAGTGAAACTAGCTTCATACAATGAGTTGAGAAGAGTTTCTTCCTTTTCATTTCATGGAAGAAGGATTAGTGTTAATTATCCTTTGATTGGTGAAACTCAGCTGAGATTTAGTGTGGTCCTCACCTTTTCTTTGTTAATAGTCTTTTGATGATGTCTTCAATTTGTTTGATTGAAATTGATTGTTGAATTTTCCATGTCTTCCTAGTTCAATTTGGATAGATGATCTGTCTCTAGAAAATTGTCAATGTATTCAAAATTTTCTATTTTTTACAGTATAAATTTTCAAAATATTTTCTGATTATTATCTGTATTTCAGTGGTGACCATGGTGATAGTTCATTTATTATCTGAAATGTTAGAACTTTCAATTATCTCTTTCTCTTTATTAGCTAAGGTTTATTTTTTCAAAAAATTAGCTTTATATTTTGTTGATTTTTAGAATCAGTTCTTTCAACTTCATTGACTTTGTCTTAGATTTTATTTACTTTCTGGTCATCGACTCGAAGGTGGTCAAAAATCCATTCAGATATTAGGAGCTACTAAGGACACTTAGGCTACTCAGTTCAGAGAGGCAACTCAGATGTTTATATACTCAGATCATAAAGGCTACATATGCAGAGTTTTCTAAGGTCTTTGAGACAATTTAGCATAAAATGACACCTGAAATCCAGAAAGCTACTCATGTAATTAATCCTACTAATGCAATAAAGGCTTGCATGTCTCCCTATCTACAGAGGATATAGAGGCTAATTAGACCTTACAGGATACTCAGGCATAGAAGCTATTCAAGTCATAAACCATACAATTCAGAGATACTCTGCAGATCATAAAATCTATTGAAGGCTTTGAGATTTTGCAGGTCATAGAGGCTACAAAGATCAGAGAGGCTTCTTAGGATATAAAAATTTGTGGCTAAAGGGTTTGTTCAATTCATAGAAACTACTCTGGTTGAAGAGGTACACAAATAATGGAAGCTAGTAAATCCATAGAGAGAAGGCTGTTTATAGAGCTAGTCAGGCGATTGAGTCTATGCAGCTCATACAGGGCACTCAGGTCATACAGACTGCTAAACCTGTGTATATGCTATGACCTCAGAATCTACTTCATCTTTGAAACATCTTCGACCTTAGGAGTCAGTATGACTTTGCAGGTCACACAGGGTTTCTAAGGTCATTTTGGTTTTTGAGGTCATAGAATGTGTACAAGTCATAGAGCATTCTTAAAATCTAGAAGCTACAAATGTCAAAGAGGTCTACAAAAACAAAGCAATAGTAACAAAAATGGCATGGTATTGGTACCAAAATAGAAAGGTAGATCAATGGTACAGAATAGAGGACACGGACACAAACCCAAATAAATACAATTTTCTCATACTAGACAAAGGGGCCAAAAATATGCAATGGAGAAAAGATAGCCTCTTCAACAAATGGTGCTGGGAGAATTGGAAATCCATATGCAACAGAATGAAACTAAACCCATATCTCTCACCATGCACGAAACTAAACTCAAAATGGATTAAGGACCTCGGAATCAGACCAGAGACCCTGCAGATTATAGAAGAAAAAGTAGGTCCAAATCTTCACCTTGTTGGTCTAGAATCAGACTTCCTTAACAGGACTCCCATAGCACAAGAAATAAAAGCTAGAATCAACCACTGGGATAGATTCAAACTAAAAAGCTTTCTCTCAGCAAAGGAAACTATCAGCAATGCGAAGAAAGAGCCTACAGAATGGGAGAATATCTTTGCCAATCATACTTCAGATAGAGCACTAAACTCCAGAATCTATAAAGAACTCAAAAAACTTTACTCCAAGAATTCAAATAATCCAGACGACAAATGAGCTAAGGAAATGAATAGACACTTCACAGAAGAAGATCTACAAGCAATCAACAAACATATGGAAAAATGTTCAACATCTCTAGTAATAAGAGAAATGCAAATCAAAACCACCCTAAGATTCCATCTCACCCCAATTAGAATGGTGATTATCAAGAATACGAGCAACAACAGGTGTTGGCGAGGATGTGGGGAGAAAGGTACACTCACACATTGCTGGTGGGGCTGCAAATTAGTGCAGCCACTCTGGAAAGCAGTGTGGAGATTCCTTAGAAAACTTGGAATGGACCCGTCATTTGACCCAGCTATCCCACTCCTTGGCCTATACCCAAAGGACTTAAAATCAGCATACTACAGAGACACAGCCACATCAATGTTCATAGCTGCTCAATTCACAATAGCCAGACTGTGGAACCAACCTAGATGCCCTTCAATTGATGAATGGATAAAGAAACTGTGGTATACATATACAATGGAATATTACTCAGCCATAAAGAATGATAAAATTATGGCATTTGCAGGCAAATGGATGAAATTGGAGAATATCATGCTAAGTGAGCTAAGCCAATCTCAAAAAGCCAAAGGATGAATGATATCGCTAATAAGTGGGTTAGGGAGAAGGGCAAGTATGGAGGAAGGAAGTACTGTATAGAGGGTAAAGAGGGGTGGGAGGGGTGGGGGGAAGGGAACAAATAACAGAATGAATCAAACAACATTACTCTATGTAAATTTTTGATTACACAAATGGTATGCCTTACGCCATGTACAAACAGAGAAACAACATGTATCCCATTTGTTTACAATTAAAAAAATTAACAGTTTGATAAATATCTTTCAATATTTTCACACATATGAATATATATGTATTCTAAAAAATAAGTGGATTCTGATATACTTTCTATTTTAAAATAGATGTTTCAAAAAACTATAAAAAAATTCATTCACAGATGTTCTTTATCTATCTCGAACATAAATTCTTTACCAGTTTTATATGTTGCAAATATATTCCAGGTAAATGGAATATGAGAACTCTCATAATAAGACCTCTCAACTGGAGGTCTGCTTTCTACTCCCAATCAAGAAATTCTTAACTTAATTTAATTTATTTTTTTTAAAGAGACGGGTCTCACTAGGCTGACCTCAAATTCCTAGGCTCAATTTCTTTCCTCAAATTCCTCAGTCTCCCAAGTACCAGGATTACAGACATGCCCAGCTAAAAATTCTTAATTTTAATAGACTTGATTTTTATTCATCATTCATTTTCTTTGTGAGAATTGTTATCCTTTTTTTTTTTTTTTTTTGATTACTTTTTCCTTTTGGCCTTGTTTATAAAAACTTTTCTCACCCGAAGTCCTAAAAACATTCTTTCGATTGTCTTCTAAGTGTTTCATAGCATTGCCTTTTACATTTAAGAATCTTAATCTATCTGGAATGGACTTTCGTTTGTGGTGTGAAAGGAATTTAATTTCATTTTCCCATACAGACCTGTAATTGTCTCAGCAACATGTATTATATAGCGTAACCCTGTTTGTTCCATTGATCTGCTGTGCCAAGTCTGAAAAGAAGTTTCCACATAGGCTTGGGTTTGTTTCTGTGCTGATCTATTTGTCTCTATACAGTACTACATAATTTTAACTTTTTAATACCTTTTAATGTTTGTACAGAAAGTTCTCTCACCTTCTTTTGAGAATTGACTTAAAAAAAATCACAGAGGGTTTGCAAGTCATAGGGACCTTGAAGTTCATAGAGGCTACTAAGCTCTAACTGGCTACTAAGATAATTTAGAATATTCAATCATTTAGAGGGTACATAATTCATCTATGCTATGTGGGCCATAGAATCTATGAGGTCATTGGGGCTACCCAGATGAGAGGCAGGTCATGGTAGTTTCACTATTCATAGAAGTTACTCAGTTCATAGAAGATAAACAGACCAATGAGTTTACACAGTCCAACGATTCTATGCAGGTTATACAAGCATTTTAGGATATAGAGGCTTTGCTATTGATTAAAAACTACTCAGTAAATAATGCTTTGTTGGTTTTAGAGCTAATCAGGGCATAAATTATAAGTGGGTATTAGAAGTTACAAAAGGCAGAACCTTATTTGGTCTTAAAGACTACCTAGCTCATAATTGCTTTATAAATTATAAAGACTATCCAAGTCATGGAAGCAACACATATCAGAGAGTCTCCATACTGTCACAGAGGATATTCTATTTATAGAGGCTACATATGTATAGGGGGTACTAATGTAATTTAGATTTCTCATGCCAAAGAATTTAAACAGTCATAGGGGCTTCTCAGAACATTTAGAAAACTAATCCATGAAGATTTTTAGGTCATAGAAGTACTCAATCATAGAGTTGTATAAGTTACTATGGCCACGTATTCTACTTAGACCATAGAATTTAACAAGTTTATTTAGTCTGCTAAGGGCATTGAGAGTATACAGGGCCTAATGGTACAGCAGTCATTAATGATTTTCATGTCATAAAGTTACCCATATTATAGAAGCTATGGATATCTTATAGGCTAGTAGGTCATAGAGGCTACAGTGGTCATACTGACTACTGAGGTCACAGATGTTTTGAAGATAAAGTGGATACTGAGGTCATAGGGTATACACAGGTTATTTGGGCTAAAATGTTCTTGAATAGAAAATGGATAATGTATGGAAAAGGCCCCAGAAGTTACTCAGGCCCTACAGACTCTGAAGGTCACAGGGTCTATGCAGATCAATGAGGACACGCAGGCTACTCAAGTCATTTAAGATATTCAGACTTCATGTTATGAAGGTGATAGAGGTTATATAGACCATAAGGGCTATGAAGAACATAAAGATTTATCTGGTCATAGAGGCTCTCATACATTTTACATACTTGTATATATGCTACTTAAATCCAAGAAGATACTGAGGACATACAGGTTACACAGGTCACCGTTTATGCTGGAGATAGAGGCTACTAAGTAACATAGAAGTCATTCTGGTCATAGACAGTTAACGAAACATAGACAATTCACTCCATAGATGCTACTCAGTTCATAGCAGCTTCAGGTCATAGAGGTACCTAGGACATAGAGGTTACTCAAGTTATATAGACTGTGCAAGTCAAAGGCATTAATAAGATATTTTAGACTAACAAGTCCATAAATGCTTATGCAGAGCAGACAGAATGCATAACTCATAGAGGCTACGAAGTTTTTAAAATCTATGCTGTTCATAGGTTGTACACATTGCATAGAGGCTACTAGATCATAGAAACTATTCAGTTCACATAGGATAAAAACTTCATTGGGTTCTTTAGTTAATCTAGGCTACTTGTGCCATAGAGATGACTCATATCATAGATGCCATGCAGATTAGAGAAGCTGTTTAGTTATAGAGACTATATGGCCATGATTTCTAGTAAGGTAATAAAAATTATTCAGTTCATTGAGGGTACTCAACTGCTGGAGACTATGCACGCAATAGAGGCTTCTCAGTCCAGAGAGGCTATGGAGGTCATAGAAGCTCTACAGTTTGCAGAAGCTAATCAGACCATAGAATCTATTCAGGTGATAAGGGTTATGAAGGTCATATAGACTACTCATGCCATACAGTAATCAGGTTATAAAAGCTGTAAATTCCATAGAGGATTCTTGGGCATTAGAAGCTATGAAATTTATAGAGGCCAAGATCACAGAGAATACACAATCATAAATGAAACTATGATCATTTAGGCTATAAATATCTTAGATGGTACTCAGATAATTTAGAAAACACAATCTATTCAGAACCATTCAAGATCTTCAGGCTATATAGGGTATGGAAGTTGAGAGGATACTCAGTTAATAAATATATATTATTTATATAAGTTTTCCAGATAACAGAGGCTATTTATAACACAAAATTTATGAAAATCTTAGAGTATACTTAGGCCATTTAGACTATGCAGGACATTGGGGATATGCAGGTCTTAAGGCCTACTAGGTTTAGTTTGACTTCTCAGGCCATAAAGACTATTTACAACAGGAAAACTAAGCACACCATAGGTTATACTCCTATGTAATTGAGGAGTAATTGAGGCTACTAATGCCATATGGCTCTTCAGTTCATTCATGCTATTCAGTGCAGAAAAGACACCTCTATAATAGAGGTTATGCTGATTGTAGAGGAACTCAGATCACATAAGATGCAAAATACAGTGATGTATCAAAGGTAATTATAGCCATGTACATCATAGAGGCTACAAAAGCCATAACAATAAGCAAGACATATATGATCTCGATGTCATAGGGAATGCACTGAAAATTTCATAGACAGTACAAAGTATGAGAGCCTACAAAGTATGAGAGCCTACAAAGGTCATAGTGCCTATTGAAATAAAAAAGAGTACTCAAGTCATAAATTCTATGAAGGTTATTGACACTGTGCAGTGTATGTAGTCAGGGTATACATGTCATCATTGCTACACTAACATGGAAGAAACATAAATGATAGCTTCTGTGTATGTCATAGAAGTGACTCACTCCATAGAAGCTTTGTTGAACTTTCCAACGTTCCATGTGAACTTTGTTGCCCCTTCCAACTGCATAATCTCCATGACCTAAGTAACCTTTGACACCTATGTAGTTGATCCATTAAAATTCATAGACTATATTTTGCTAACCCTTTATGAACTGAGCAATCTCTATGAATTCAATACCTCAGTAACCTATTTAATATTTATGAATTTTATGAATATCTCTATGATCTACAAAACATCTATAGACAGTAGTCTTTATGACCATAGCTAATTCTATGATCTGAGTAATGTAATTATTTCAGTATCCTATAGAAATGCATAGTACACATGGAAAGTTCATAGAAGTACTCACTCCATGTAGGCCTTAGAATATATGCAGATATGAGAATACACAGGACAGAAATTCTATGCAAGTTATAGAAGTCATGTTGGTCATAAGGGATAAACAGTTCAAAGAGGAATCTATGGTCATTGAGGGTTCACAGGAAACAAAGGCTACTAAGGCCATAGATACTAGGCATGTTAAAAAGGCCTCAGGTTATGGAGGATAGTCAGTTCATAGAGACCACACATATCTCAGAGGCTATGCCCATTGTAGTAGTATAACAGTCATACAGGCTGTGAAGGTCTTAGAGTCTACTAGGGTTATAGAAGCTACAAACATCCTAGATGGTAGTATGTTTATGAAGAATAATCTATGAAAGTCAAAAACTTTCCTCAAGTGATAGTGGCTATTTTGTAATAAATTCTTCACAGGTCATAGGGTCTACTAAGACCATAGGTGTTACTCAATTCATTTAGGTAGTAGGGCTATAAATGTTATGCAGATTATGAAGAACAAACTATCCATAGAGGCTATCCATAGGCCACAAAGGCTATGCTTGTCATAGAGTCTACTTGATCATAGATGTTAGCAAGTTGATAGTGGATACTGAGGTAAAATAGGATACTGAAATAATTACATTACTCAGGTCATAGAATTAGCTATGGTCATAAAGACTGCTGTCTATAGATATTTTGTAGATCATAGAGATATTCATAAAATTCATAAATATTAAATAGGTTATTGAGGTATTGAATTGATAGAGATTACTCAGTTCATAAAGGGTTAACAAAATATAGTCTATGAATTTTAATGGATCAACTACATAGGTGCCAAAGGTTACTTAGGTCATGGAGATTATGCAGGTCGAAGGGGCAACAAAGTTCATTTGAACTACTCAGGCCACAGAGAGCATGTAGATGACAGAGGCAATGTTTTGTACGGAGAAAACACATGTCCTAGAAGCTACTCAGGTGATACAACATACTCAATCACAGAGTGTGAGGAAGTCATAGAAGTTCCTGGGATCAAACTGGCTATGCAGGTTGTATTAACTATACAAGTTATAGAGACCACTCAGATGATACAGGTTTCATGGGATGACATGTGTACAGACTTAGAGGTTAAGCAGAATTTACAGGCAATAAAACTTTGTAAGGTCATAAAGGGTATAAAGGTCATAGAGTCTACTCAGTTCTTGAAGTCTATGCCAGTCACAAAGTTTAAGCAGGTCATAAAGTTGCATAACTCAAAGAGGCTATCATGGTCACAGAGGCTACTCAGTACATAGAGTATATTCAAGGCATATATGGTACACAGGCAATAGAAACTACTCAGGCAACATAGTCCATGACATTTTAAGGGTTGCTCAGATCTTAGAATATGCTCAAGTCACAGAAGCTATATAGGTTTTAGTGTCAATGCAGGTCAGAGCTTCACTCAGGTCATACTTCTATACAGGTATCAGAGTGAAACCAGATAACAGGGAGTTTGGAGAGATCACAGGTTTTGCTGGTCACATAGGTTACTCAGTTCAAAGAGGCCACTCAGATCATAGAGTACAGAGGAAAGAGATGTTTTGCAGGCCACAGATGCTATGCAGCTCATCAGAGTTACTCAGTTCATTGAGGTTGTACAGCTCAGGGTGGCTACTCAGGTCCAATCCAGTAAAAGAAACTACACCAAAAATGCTAATCAGGTCAAGAGTCTCTTAGCAAAAAGAGGATATGCAGGCCAAAGATGCTGCTTAGATCATATATGCTATTCAAGTCATTAATCTACTTGGGATACAAAGAAATATATGGCATAGAGTATATGCTGCTAACAGGAGACTCAGGTCATAAAATTGCCTCAGGTTACTTAGAAAATACAGCATGTGTAGACCATATAGTCTATGTAGTTCACATAGATTACTCAAGTAATGAAGGCAATGCAGTCCATAAAGGCTATTCTTCCAATAGCACTGGTAGTTGAAAAGTGTTCACCCACAAACCCAGAAGTGACTTAGCACTGGTTAGTGAGTGGTGCTTTACACAATGGACTCAGAGGATCCTGTGCAATTGTGGGGGAGGTGAGATTTAGAGCAAGACACAGAGGACTGAGCACTGGTAGGAGAGGTGCACTCTAACAGAGTACTCAGAAGACATTTAACAATGGTGGTTGGGAAGAGTTTTAGGGAAGAACACAGAGAAGATTGAGACAAGTTAGATGAGGTGTCCTTTACTGCAGAATTCAGAGGAGACAGAGCTCTTTAAAGAGAGGTATCTGTTCTGCAGCTGTCAGAGTTTTTGGATCATTTTTGAGAGTGTCCCTTGGTCCAGTGTCTCAGTATGCTGGTGGATGTTGGCAATGGTGCTATTAAAAAGGTCTAAAAACATCCTCCTTTATGATGGGAAATTTTCCTTGGTCATATTTCACACTGTCCCTTGAAGTTGTTCCTTGTGCCTCAAACAAATGACATAGGAAGGTTTTTCTCTTTTCAAAACAGAGTATCCAATGACATATCAGAGGAGATCCTGAAAATACTAACTATATGCTTTCCATCCAATGCTCAGAGAGATGGCAGAAATATGGGTCATGATACATCACTCTTAAGATCTCAGCTACTTGAACAAATGTGTAAAAATGGTGGACTATGAATAGTAGTATGAGGTCCTTAATGCTGTTGGAATTGACATCCATTAAAATTGTCTTACATTTTAAGGCATTGATGAGGAACCTCTCTGTGTGGCAGCAGCAAAGTCATATTGAGGTTGTTCGAAAGAGGAAATATCTACATCTTTAAAAGTTTCCACAGTTTTTCTGGCCTGCATATGCAGGTAAGGTCAGAGATGATGTACTGTTATTAGTAGAAAAGGGGTTCATCTAGAGAGTTTACTAAAGAAATTATGTGCCTAAATCTCATTGGAGAGTGAGTACTGGTATGGGAAGGGTGTCCAAACACAATGCCCAGAGGGGACTGAGCACTGGTGGAAGAGGGGAACTCACTCACAGGATTCAGAAGACTCTGAGCAATGGTGGGGAAGGGAGATTAAGGATAGAAACTAGAAAAGACTGGGCACTGGTGAGAGAGGGGCAGTTCTCCCAGAGGACAGAGAAGACCTTGAACAATGGTGAGTGAGAAGAGATTAAACACAGCACCCAGAGAAGACTAAGAACTTCTAGGGGAGGAGGGCTCAACTCATGACACAGAAAACAGTACTTCTGGCCTGGAGACCTGACTCACAGGATAGTTTACATCCTTAGTACTCATGTGAATGTAGCATTCACTCTTCTCCAGTTGTCTCCTCACCTGATGTGACCTTGGTGCTGATCTGTGGACTTATGGAGTTTTCTCTGCCTCCTCTCCTCTACAGTGTTCTCCCTCCATGTTGTACTGGGAACAGTGTCCAACAGTGTGTGGTGCCCTGCCAGTCTCCCTCCTTGACTCCCATACAGTTTGTGATGTCATAATGGCTTAGTGGGAGGGGCAAGAACAAGGCCTTAAAAGAGGGTGTGGGGCCCTCAGAACTAACTGTGTCCCCCAGTGTAACCTTTTCTTGGACCTAATGACCTCTGCCTCCAGTAGCTGTTAGAGGTCTGAAAAGCCTGGCTCCAGTATCCTTTGTGACCCTGTTGTCCCTGAGTTTAGAAATGTCTTATTTGGTGCTCCCATTTCATGTATCAGGGGAGGGGTAAAATGTGACTGAAAATTTGATAACGAAGTATTATTTCCCATTGAGTCCCTGCTGGATCCAGGGACCTCTTTGCCCCACCTTGTACATAGGGTCCACAGGGATGGTCTCTAACACATGTTTCCTCATGCTCAGTCCAGGGACCCCTGGGTCTCCCTTCTCCCCTCCCCTTCTCCAATGCTTACCTGGCAGATGCACACCACTTGGCACCTGGCAGTACTGGAACCCCACAGAGACATGCTGTACTGCATCTTTTGACCCTGGCAGCAGTAGTCCCACAGGGTTCTTTGAGTAACTCATTGATGAGGAGGAAGAAATGACACTAAAGGACTGTGGTCTTTCCTTGTATCAAGGGATCCTCAGCCCCCAGTGACCAGGCAGAGCCTTCCACCCCCCACAGACCCACCAAGGGTACCAAGTGCTACAGAATGAGACATATTTTTATCTTCACAATGCCTCCCCCATGGACTTCCCCAGGGGCTGTGGTTTTAGAGGAGACTGAGATGAAGGGACCCTGGGGAGGGAAAGGGTGCAGGACAGCATATAGCTGGGAGTTCCTGGTTCAGTGGGGTCCAGGTGCTCTCTCCTACTCATTCCCTGTTTCTCCTCATTCAGGGTGATTCCCTGTCACCTGTGGTCATCATGGTAGGCACTGCAACTACCATCTATAGTTGATAGGGCAGACATTACAATAGGTCATTGCCACCATGGGGGGTGGACATGCAATAGTCCTGAGCTTATCTAGAGTCACCAAAGCCATTGGCGCCTGCACCCAGGCCATGGCTGAGGGAAGCTGACTGGGTTGGTATATGTCTTTTGCCTCTAATTTAGATCTGCTGACAGGAGAAAGAGTAGCTTGCTTTTGTCTCTGCAACAATGGTGAACTTCAGCCTTTGATTACCAGGGACTTTGTATATTCTGTGAGTGAGTGAGTGCCTTCTCTCACATATAAAGATAAGTATGTAAAAAGAAAAAAAAAAGAAAAAATATATACAAATATACACACATATATACACACATACATATGTATACATAGTATTTAATATTTAAACACACATACATACATAAACAAACATTTTTTTCAGTACTGGAATGGTACCTGGGAGTGGTCAATTCCTGAGCTGCATCCACACATTTACTTACTTATTCATTCCTTTATTTGTACAAGGGTGATTAAACCCAGGAGAGCTTAACCATTGAGCCACATCCCAAGCCACTTTTTCTTTTTAATCTCAGGCAAGTCACCACTAAGTGGCTAAAGGTGACTCTGAACTCAAAATTCTCCTTCTGGCCTCAGCCTCCCATGCAGCTGGGATGACACCCATGCACCACCACGCAGGGCTTATCATTTTCTTTTGGGATAGGGTCTGGATTTATCCCCAGACTGGCCTTGAAATTGTGATCCTCCCTGCTCAGGGCTCAGTGGTGTTCCAAATAGAGTAAATGTAATTCCATATGCCCCACCAACACCCAGTTTGTCTCTGCCTTTTGTGTGACATTTTGTCAACCCAAGATTCTCCTTTTCATTCTTCCTCATTTAAGGGTTATGTAAAAGAATATTTCTAAAATATAGCTCCTGAAGAAAAATGGAGGGACAGTGTGGCTCTGGGGGAGAGAGGGAAAATTGGTCAAACTTTTCTAATAACAATGGGCCCAAAACTTAGACCTTCCCCCATCACAGAGTAGCCCTAAGTGGAGGCACAGCACAGATTTAAACTCCAGGAAACAATGGATCCTGGAATAAGCACAATGAGTTTCAACATTTTTACAACCACCACCCTCCTAACTTAAATTTTTAACCTGTAACACTAGCCCCTGTGAAGTTCTGAGTCTTGAAAAGGACTGGCAGTTGTGTAACCATCCCCATAACCAACATATATAACAGTTCTATAATGCCAAAAATTTTTCCTGTGCCCCATGGCAGTGCATCACTTATGCTTCTTGAATGGTGAAATTTTGTTGATGTCATTCCATAAGGTTTTTAAAAAATGTTTTATTCATGCATTGTAGTCAAACATCATACCTGGGTTCATACTGACATATTCATTAATGCATATAACATAATTTGCTCCATTTCAATCCTTAGTACTTTTGCTTTTTCTCTCCTCCTCCCTGTCCCACTTTCCTGCCTCTATTTTACTAGTCTTCCTTCTATTTATTTATTGTTTAAATTGTTCTATTATGCTTAAACACAAAATGAAATTCATTGTAATATGTTTATATGAATGCATATCACAAATTACTCAATTTAATTCCATAGCTCCTCCCCTTTCCCATTCATCCTTTCTCCTACTAAATTTTCTTCCTGTACTCTACTGTTCTCCCTTCTATTTGCATGACATTCCCCTTTTAAAATTTATTTTTTCTCTATTGTTTCTGCATTATGTAAGAATGTATTAGACCCTTGACTTTCTGACCCTGACTTATTTTATTTACCATGATAGTCTCTAGCTTCATCCATTTACCAGAAAATGATATAATTTTGTAATTTCTCATCTTTATTGCTGAGTAAAACTCCATTGTGTAAATATACCATATTTCTTTCTCCATATGGCTGTTGAGTGTCAACTAGGCTAGTTCCATTACTTGGCTATTGTGAATGGCAATAATATACATGTTGGTAAGTATGTATCACTGTAGATTATTGATTTTAGAAGTTTCAGATAAGTACTAAGAAGGGATAGAGCTGGGTTATAGGGTGGTTCTATTTCTAGTCTTTTGATGAATTTCCATGCTGCTTTCCAAAGTGATTGTACAGCTTTACAGTCCCAACAAAAATGCACAAGTGTGTGTTTCTCTCTACAACTTTGCCAGTGTCTCTTGTTATTTGTATTCTTGATCATTGCCATAAAAAATGTAGTGAGATAAAATCTTCATGTCAATTTGATTTGCATTTCCCTCATTGCTAAGAATGTTCTATATTTGTTCATATATTTGTGGCCATTTTTATTTCTTGTATTCAAAACATATCTGTTCAGATCAATTGTCCTTTTATTGGTTGTTTATTTGCTTTTCTGGTGGGACTCTCAATTTTTTTGGTTTTTTACATATTATTAATATAAATACCCAGTATAAAGAGTAGCTGGCAAGTGTTTTCTCTCATTCTGTAGGTCCACTCTTTATTTTCTTAGTTTTTCACTGTGCAGATTTTCAATTTGAGGTGATTCCATTGATCAATTCTTGGTTTTACATCTTCAGTTTGAGAAGCAAAAAGACATAAAATTCATATGGAATAATAAAAGACCCAAAATAGTCAAAATGACACTGAGAAATAAAAGCGATGTGGGTGGCATCACAATAACTAATTCAAATTGCACTATAGAACTATAGTAACAAAAACTGTATGGTATTGATATAAAAACAGAAATGAATACTGATGGAATATAGTAGGAAACACAGAGACAAATACACATACAGTCATGTGGTCCTTAACAAAATTCCAAAAAATACGTATGTTGGAGAAAAGATAACATTTTAAACAAATGATGCTGGGGAAACTGGGTATCCATATGTAGAAGAATGAAACTAGATTCCTATCTCTCACTCTTCCTAAAAATCAATTTAAAGTGGACTAAAGACCTAGGAATTAGGACCAGAAACATTGGAAGTGCTAGAAGAAAATATAAGGTCAACACTCCAACACAGTGTTCGTATATAGGCACCATCCACTTCATTTTAATGTATAAATTGAAACTTCATTTTATTAATTCCCCTTACATTTCCTGCTTTATGGTACAGTTTCTTTGGTCATACACAGTATGTGTTGGAGAACAAAGCAATAATTTTCAATTTTCTCCACAGAAAATACCTGCTTTTCTGATTATGTTCTGTGTACTGCCTTAAAAAAACAATTCATTATACATAAACCCCATATCCAAGCCTCTTAACACAATGAGGCAGAATTTTATTTCTATCACTTTATTGTCATCAACATCAGCACTCCTAATACCTCTACCAACAAAATATGTTGCTGAGTAAGCAAGAGAGTTGGTGGTGTATAGTCGTTTCAAACCTTATTCCATTATTATCTTTCCCCCAAGGAATTTTTTAGACCTTTTTTATCTACTGATCCCCACTTAGCAGGGGAATGTGAACATTTTAATATTATAGAAGTTGTCTATATCTGTGTATACTATAGTCCTTTGGAGGCTCCATAAACACTGAAATATCTATGACAATATTGCCCCAAAGTACCTGTTTTGAGACCCTTCTTCATGATGCCACATCTGCTGAGAATGTAAGATGTATTGTTATTAGGGGAAATCTGAAACTCCCTTCCTCCTCCATGAATCTCCTGGTCCAAGCTAAAATTATTAGTCATAAGGGGAGGGCCAGACTTAATGGGATATCTACAGAGCTAAACCAAGTACAGATATGGGGTAGTGCTCAGGTCTCTACACTTGGAAGGAGTTTTGTACCTTGCCCATGCTCCCTATCTTACAGAATTTCCTTTTCCTAGCCTTCTCTATCTTCAGAGGTCCTCACCTACCTGTGAGGTACAAGCAGTTACATCCTTCCATGAATTGTGTTTTCATAAACATAAAATAATCCCTGAGATCAGACAGCTTCTGCTTCCAGTCCTGCCATGAACCTTCTCTGAGGAAAAGATGAGGGACACTATACCGAGCTCCCTGCTGCAGGATAAACACAGGGAAATTCATTAACCCTCATAGCAGGATGTGTCCTGGCATACTTGCTACAGATGGGCCACCAGCAACTCAAGGTACTGAGAAGTCAGTTTCTCTTGCTGGCTCTGGCAGTGGTACTGGTGAATAACCTCTTAGTCATTTGGGTCTGTGGTTACAAGCAAATGTTTCATAGCCACACTCATCCATGAAGAAAGGACAGCAGTACCTCATAGAGAATGCAGAACCTAACAGGCAAAGGGGAATACTTTGCCTGCTTTTTGGGGGGATCGCTAAAGTGAAGGAGTCTAAAATAGTTTGAAAACATGATAAATATTAGGAATGGGATGCCCTTATATTACTGAATGATAAATAAAATTGACTTTCTGAAAATTCATTTCCGTTGGATGAGAACTTCTCAATTAACATTTCAAACTGTGGTTTCTTCCTTGGCATTTGTAATTATCATCAGTAATCTTCTGTTTTCTTTATTTATACTGAGTTGTTTATACAGCTAATCTTACAGTTTTATGGAAAGAATTCCCCAAAAGTTCTTGTGTGAGAAAATTAAAATTGATTTAGTGGTGAAAGGATTGTGATATGACAAGTATTAACCCAATCAGTGAATTGAACCTTTGGTAGAATTAACTGAGAAGTAGGTAGCTATATTCTGGTAGGTTGTGCCTAGAAGAGGTAGGGCATGGTAGGCATGCTATATAATATGTATTTTGTGTCTGTATCTGTGAAGTTTGTATGTCTCTACTATCTGCTCATTTCAAGAGTCACTACCCTCCATGAAACACTTGCAGCATGATGTTCAGCTTCAGTCAAGCCCCAAGGAATGGAGCTGGCTTTTTGTGAATGGACTTTTTTTAAATCATGAGCCTCAAATAAACATTTCTCCTTAAAATTTTCTGGTCAGGTATCTTGGTCAAAACTGTGACCAAAAGAGTTACTGTCTCTTGTCTCTTTAGTTTCCATGACTCTTTCCTCAGGTCCAGAAAGGTGACAAGGGATGACTCAGAGACATTGATGACATTTTATTGAAAAATAAAATAAGTTTTAGGAATCCCCCCTTTAATTACTACTGTTTATTAGAGTAATACCAGTTTCTGGAAAATTCTGTCTACAAATATTGTTTCCTTACAGACCCATTAGAATATATAAGAAGGATTTCAATCTGCAAATCCTGAGCACAACCTCCAACTATCAATAGTAAAGGGAAGGAATGAAAGACAAGGAAATGCATTGGTCTTTAAGGCATAATTCACAATCTTTTATACTGTTGAATTATATGACAAGTCTGAAATGAAGAATATATATCTTATCAAGAAATAATAATGGTAAATTATAAAGATAATTTTTATTTTCATATCCATATCAACAATTTCCCAATTAACTTCCATGAAATTATCTAATACTCATTCATGCACAGTACAAGCTACCAAGATATATTTTGCAAAGGAAGGACACTCAGGATTGATAGTGAGTAAGGAATTCTTAAGGGAAACTACACTTACCAAGAGAGGCCAGTTTTTTGTAGTTCTCTATACACATCACATCTGTGTATAAACTATGATGAACAGGGTCCAGGCATTCCCATTCCTCTTGAGAAAAATCAACGGCCACAAACCTCAATGTCAGTGTTTCCTGAAATAAGAATAAATATATAAATGTCACATTGATCAGGTGATCATTGACAGAGTTCTTATTTAAATAATTCTCACAAAGGTGAGGTTAATTAATTATTCAATAAGACACTTTTTAACACAGCAATTTTCTAATACATTATATAACTCTAAGGAAAGAGGATGATCTTAGTACAAAAGAAGTGTATATGCTACACTTTTGTGAAATAAAATGTAAAATTAAGATAAACTTAAGAATATATATTTGGGGGCTATATCTATATTTCAAAAACAAATTATATTTCTCTAATGGGAAAGTTACACTGAGTTAGAATGTTGATTTCTAAGTTGTAATGAGCACAAACATAGATAGATATGTGCTAATATGTAGACAAATTCAGTAGTCCTTGGATGACAGCTGGGTTTTTGAATATGTATCAATCTCTGCAGTTATTCAAATGCCACTGGTCCAACAAATCTTGCATAGCAATGAGGTAGAACACTAAAGGAAGATTTCATTGTTGAATTTGGAGTCATATATTTTAAGTGGCAAACACATTTTCCTAAAATAGGAAGTTTCAATGACAATGCTTTTTGATCATTTCAAATATATGTATGTATATATGTGTGTATATATATATATATATCACTCCAAGATATATATGTATATATATATATCACTTCAAGTGATATATATATATATCACTCCAAGAGGTTTTTTTTTTAAATATCTTAATGTATATACCCAAAACAATCTAACAATCTATTCAGAGAGGTAATAGTTTTTTTAATTTTTTTATCTTTGAGGACAGTTTGTCAAACATTCAATTAATGCTATCCTGGACTTTTTTTGTAAGTCTTCTAGGCCTATAATTCATGAAAAGCAACATAAAGGTGAAAATAAAGTGTGAAATTAAAAAGAATTTTTAAAGCAGTTACAAAGAGGTTCTATAAGTGTGAAGAGTAATGGAAAAAATTTGAAAAGGCAATAAAATCAATTTGATCAAATGATACTAACAATTTAGCACACACAAAAAGTTGCAACTATTTATACATTAAAACAACAGACATCTTTACATGTAAATGAAAGCAAATATGCTCAATCATGTAAAATTTTAAATCAACTTTGGGTTGATGTTTGGTTTTTATGACACATTGAAGAACAGAATGAAGAGCTACAATTTCTGAATCTTGTATTTTCTTTGATATTTTTCACCTATCATCTCTGAGCTATATTTTAGAAATAGTATTTTTTAAACTATTTATTTTATTGAAAATATAGAGGTTAGAATGCATATGTGTTTGACTTCAAGGTGGAATAAAATGAAAACATACAAAAATATGGTTTGCTTCTATCCTCCAGTTAAAAATATGTCTTTTAAAAAAGACAATATGTGTATTAAAAAGATGGTTTTGTTCTCCAATGCAAGTCAAAAATAAAAAAAAATTCAAAAGAAAGAAGAATTTAGGTATAAAATATGGTGGTTTATATAGATTACTCAGAAAAATTCTGAGGAGAAACCTATTAAGAGAACTCAGTGAAATCAGAACTCTAGTGGGGTAGGAGCACTCACTCACAGGACTCAGAGTACCCTGAGAAATGGTGGATGAGGGGAGATTGAGGGGAGTACCCAGAGAAGACTGAGCACTGGTGGAGAGGGGCACTCACCCAGAGGACTTACTAGACCCTGAGCAATGATGGTTCAGAAGAGGTTAAGAGCATAACTCAGAGAAGACAGAGCAAAGAGCAAAGAGGCGTGCTTGGCTACAGGATCCAGAGAAGACAGATATCTTTTTGGAGATGCATTCTCACCTATAGTGCTCTGAGTTTTTGGAAACTTTGGGACAGTATTCCTTGGGTCAAAATTTTCTTTTGAAGATCTGAAGAAGGCCTCCATATTGATGGGAAATTGTCCTTGGCCCCACTTCACACTGTCTTTTGATAGAGTGCATCGTGCTGACTCAGAAGTCCTAGGACATCTCCACATTTGTCAAAACAGAACAGCCAGTGACATATCAAACAAGATTCTGAAAATACATAAATATATGCTTTCCATCCACTGTTCAGAAAGTTGTCAGAAATCCTGGGCATGCTACATTATCTATAAGACCTCAGTCACTTGAGAAATGCTGTGGAAATGGTGAATAATGAGTTGTGTAATGAGATCTTCAGTCCTGTGGTCATTTACATTCTTTAAAATTCTCTTGGGTTTTCAGGCATTGATGAGAATCATTTGTGCATGACAGAACCAAAGGACTATTGAAATTGTTGGAAAGAGGAAGTATCAACATCGCTTCTAGTATTCACAGTATTGTTGGTATGAACACGCAGATAAGACCACACATGGGGTACTGATATCAGTCAGAATGGGACTCACACAGAGATTTCACTAACAGAACAAAGATGTCTAGGACTCAGTGGAGAGTGAGCACTGGTGTCAGAAGTGTGCTTACCACAACACTCACAGGGGGCTGAGAGTGGTGGGACAGGACTGCTCAACCACAGATCTCAGGACCCTAAATGATGGTGTGGGAGGGGAAATTAAGGACTGGAAGCAGAGAAGATTAAGCACAGGTGAAAGAGGGGCACTCACCCACAGTACTCAGGTGACCATGAACAATGGTGGGGTAGGTGAGGTTGAGAGAACCCAGAAAAGCATGAGAAATTTTAGGCTATGATTATAACAGTAACAAGATGAGGCCCAGAAAATATTGACTAAAGAAACTCAGCACATGGCATAGAGAAGACTGAGCACTGCTCGATGAGGCATACTGACCCATCATCCCAGAATATTCTGAACTGAAGGAGGAGCCCTCACCCAGAGGACACAGAGAAGACAAAGGGCAGAGTACTGAATAGTAAGGGGCAATCCCAAACAATATTCAGGGAAATCTTAGCACATTCATGTGAGTGCCACTCACCACAGGACTCACAGGACACTGAGCAATGTTGTGTAAAGGGATTTTAAGGACAGAACCCAGAGAAGACTGAGCACTGTCAGGTGAGGGGGAGTGTGAGCAAGGATTGATGTGTGAAACTTGGGACAGAACAGAGAAAAGACTGAACACTCTCAGGTGAGGAGTGCTCACCAAAATACTCAGAGAAGAATAAGCATGGAATTGTTAGGGAAATCAGACAAAAGAAACAGAGAAGAGAGCACTCTTAGGTGTGGGACACTCACCCTCAAGACCCAGAGGAAACTGAGTAAGAAAACATCAGGCATACTTACAAGTTTAAATAAAGAAGACTGAGCCATTTTACGAGAGAGACTATCAACAAGAGGACCCAGTGGAATCAGAGCGCTTGTTGGTGAAAGGCGCTCACCCACAGCATTCAGAATACCTTGAGCAATGTTGGATGAGGGAAGATTTAGGGCTGGACTCAGTGAAGACAGAACATGTGGGAGAGATACGCTCACCCAGAGTACTCAGAAGACCCTGAGAAATGGTGATTGAGAGGAGGTTTAGTGAAGAACCAAGAGAAGACATAACAAGGATATGTGAGTTTTGCATGACAACCAGATCCATAGGAGACACGTGTCTTAGGGGAGAAGGGTTTTAAGCTTATAAGGATCAGAATTTTTAGAACAGTTTTAGCATATCCCTTGAGCCAAATTTTTGTTGACTTCAGGTATGGTTGAAATGGTTCTATTTCAAAGGTTTGAAGACATCCTCCTTGATGATAAGAAATTGTCCTTGGCCACATTTCACACTGTTTTTTGATGGTGTGCATTGTATCTGACTCAGAAGTCAAAAAAGGTTTTCTCTCTTGTCAAAAGAGAGAAACCATAAATATATGAGAAGATCCTGAAAATAACCTAATAATATGATTTCCATCCACTGTTCAGAAAGATATAAGAATTCCTGGGCATGGTACATCACCCATAATAACTCAGCCACTTGAGCACTCATGTGGAAATGGTGGATGATGAGTGGTGGAACAAGGTCCTCAGTGCTGT
Organism: Sciurus vulgaris; assembly: GCF_902686455.1. Taxonomy (NCBI): domain Eukaryota; kingdom Metazoa; phylum Chordata; class Mammalia; order Rodentia; family Sciuridae; genus Sciurus; species Sciurus vulgaris. The sequence goes on along the minus strand of NW_027632955.1, from coordinate 2,987,001 downwards.
GGGAATTGACATCTGTTAAATTGACTTGGGGATTCATGAGACTTCTATGCCTGGGATGCCTGGCCCAGAGACCCAGGCTCAGCCCAGCATCACTGGGAGAGATTTTTGCACCGAGGAGACCCATCCCAGAGACCCAGGACCAGGCCAGTTCTGCTGCATGAGTCTCCCATGTAGGGGAGAAAAGGCCCAGAGGCAGGCACCAGGTCCAACCCAGTGCTGCTGCTTGAGACTTCCACAGTGGGGAGGCCCACCCAGAAAACAAGGCCCAGTCCAGTCCAGTCCTGGTGAAGCCCACATTCTAGCATATTGCTCTGGTTGACCATCTGTCAACATGTGGAGGTGCCTCTGCCCACTAGCAGGAATTATATCTCACCTGGAGTCCACCATCCCTGGAGGAGCAGCACTCTTCTTTGGGTTACTGAGGTCAAGTTCCTCCCAGGCATCAGGCTACTGAAGATGTGAGATTTGAACAGCACAATACAGTTTTATTGTAGATTTTTTATTAGTAGTAGTATGATTATTAATATTATACCTACTATTACTCCTCCTTTTCTTTTCTTGTATTAATATTTTTCTCATTCTATTTTCCTCTTATCTGTCTACATAGAAACTCTCACTTTTCACATTCTAACAATTTCTTTTAACTCTGCTTTCATTAGTCCTATGACATACTACTTCTATAGATGCACTTCATAGCTTATTGACATTATATCCTACACCCATCCCTATCCTTTATGTCCATCATTAGAAATTGTGTTCCTTATTACAAAACTATTCGCTAAGCTGTATATAATAAACTAACTCATAATCTCTGCTTATTAAGACAATATGGGTAATATTTTAAAACGGAATCTTTGAGTTAAAGTCACATATTCCTTGTATTGTGCTCTGCTAATATTGGTCTCTCACTGCAAGGTGAGTCATTGGAAACCTGCAGGGGGGACTCTATAGGTCTGTAAAGAAAAAATTCAATACCTCAGATTTGCACTCCTAGAGGGGAAGACACATGAGCAATATGAGAAAACAGGGGAAGAAACTGTCCCAAACAAACCTAGAAGCTTCATCAGTAAAATTCAATGACAGCATGGTGGAAGCAATGTCAGAAAGCGAGTTCAGAATATACATAATGAAAATAATCAGAGAAGTAGATGATGAGATAAGAGAGCAAATGCAGGCATTGAATTGTTGCACCAATCAACAGTTAAAAAGAAAATGCAGGAAACAAAAGATCATTTCAATAAGGATATTGAGATTCTGAAAAAAAGCAATAAAATTTATGAAATAAAGAAAACTATAAAGCAAATTAAAAGCTCAATAGTAAGCATAATCAATAGGCTAGATCACTTGGAAGACAGAATCCCAGACATTGAAGACAAAGTAATTAATCTTGGAAACAAGTTTGTCAAACAGAGAAGTTGGTAATAAATCATGAATGGAAACTCAATTATTGAATATCATGGAAAGACCAAATTTAAAAATTATTGGATTTGAGGAGGGCATGGAGACACAAACCAAAGGAATGTACAATTTATTCAATGAAATAATATCAGAAAATTTCCAAAATCTGAAGATTGATATGGAAAATCAAATACAAGAGACTTACAGGACACCAAATTACAACACATGCACACTGAGGCACATTAAAATAAAAATACCTCATATATAAAATAAAGATAGAATTTTAAAGACTGTGAGAGGAAAAAAATCAATTTGTACTCAGGAGGAAATCAACATGAATATCAGAGATTTCTCAACCCAGACCCTAAAAGTTAGAAGGACCTTCAACAACATACTTCAAGCTCTAAAAGAAAATGAATGCCAACCAAGAGTTTTATACCAAGAAAAACATACCTTCAGATTTGATAACAAAATAAAATTATTCTGTGATTAAAAATAATAAAAGAAATTACAAATAGAAAGCTGGCACTAAAGAATATTCTCAGCAAAATAGTCCATGAGGAAGAAATGAAAAACAACCATGTAAGTCAGCATAGGGAAGAACTACCCTAAAAAATAGTCAAATAAAGGAGAAACTAAGTCAAGCTAAAAATAAAAAATAAGCCAAAATGACCAAGAATACAAATCATATCTTATTAATAACCCTGAATGTTAGTGGCCTAAACTCACCAATCAAAAGACATATACTGGAAGATTGCATTTAAAAGAAAGACCCAACAATTTGCTGCCTTCAAGAGACTCATCTCATAGAAAAATACACCTATAGATTAAAGGTGAAAGGATGGAAAAAAATACACCACCCAGATGGACTCAATAAAAGAGTGGGGGGGCCTAGGGAGATAGCTCAGCTGGTAGCGTGCTTGCCTCGCAAACACAAGGCCCTGAGTTTGATCCCCAGTACCACACACACACACAAAAGAGTAGGGTATCCATTCTCAGAATAAGAAGGCTTCAAGCCAAAATTAGTTAGAAGGGGTAAAGAAGGACATTGCATACTTCTTAAGGGAAGCACAAATCAGCAACAAATAATCATCATAAATATTTATACCCCAAACAATGGCTCATCCATGTACATCACACAAATCCTCCTCAATTCCAAGAACCAAATAGACCACAACACAATAATACTAGGTGACTTTAACACACCTCTCTCACTACTGGACACATATTCCAAACAAAAGTTGAACCAAAAAAATCATAAATCTGGATAACACAATTGATAATTTAGACTTAACTGACATATATAGAATATTCCATCCATCATTGAATGAATACACTTCCTTCTCAGAAGCACATAGATCCTTCTCTAAAATAGACCATATTTTATGCCACAAAGCTAATGTTAGCAAATACAAGAAGATAGAGATACTACCTTGTATTCTATCAGATCATAATGGATTGAAATTAGAAATAAATGACAGAATACAAAACAGATACTACTCCAACACATGGAGATTAAATAATACACCAGTAAATCATGCATGGATAACAGACAACATCAGGGGGAAATAAAAAATTGTTAGAGATAAATGAGAACAAAGATAAAATGCATCAAAATGTCTGGGATGCTATGAAAACAGTACTAAGAGGAAAATTCATTGCTTGGAGCACATTCAATAAAAGAAGGAAAACTCAACAAATAAATGACCTATCATTACAGCACAAATTCCTAGAAAAGGAAGAACAGATCAATGCCAAAAGCAGTAGAAAACAGAAAAGAGTTAAAATCAGAGCTGAAATCAATAAAATTGACACATAAAAAACTCACAAAATTGACAAAACTTGATTCTTTGAAAAAAGAAATACACAACATTGAAAAACCCCGAGCCACAATAATGAAAAGGAGAGACTGAATTCAAATTTCTAAAATTTGAGATGAAAATGGAAATATCATGACAGACACTACTGAAATATAAAATATAATTAGAATCTCTTTTAAAAATCTATACTCCAAAAAAATGGAAAGACTCAAAGAAATCAACAGATTTCTAGAGACATATGATCCACCCAAGTTGAAACAGGAGAAGATACACAATTTACAAAAATGAATTTCAAGCAATGAAATAGAAGTCATCAAAAGCATACCAACAAAAAGTGTTCAGGATCAAATGGATTGTCAGCCGAGTTCTACAAGACCTTCAAAGAACAACTCACTCCACTCCTCAAAGTATTCCATGAGATAGAAGAGGAGGGGACAGTTCCAACCTCATTCTATGAAGCTAATATCACACTGATACCAGAAACAAACAAAGACACATTAAGGAAAGTAAATTTCAGGCAAATATTCCTAATCAACATAGTTGCAAAACTTCTTAACAAATTTTTAGCAAATTGCATACTAAAACATATTAAAAAGACAGTGCACCATGATCAAGTGGGTTTCATCCCAGGGATATAAAGTTGGTGCAACATCTGGAAATCAAAAGATGTAATTCACCACATCAACAGACTTAAAGTTAAGAATCACATGATTATTTTAGTAGATGCAGAAAAAGAATTTGATAAAATTCAGCACTGCTTCATGCTCAAAACACTAGAAAAAATAGGGATAATAGGAACATTTCTCAACATTTTAAAGGCTATCTATGCTAATATCATTCTAAATGTAGAAAATATGAAAGCATTTCTCTTAAAAACTGGAACAAGGCAGGGAGGCCTGCTTTCACCACTTCTATTCAACATTGTCCTTGTAACTCTAGCAGAGAACTTAGGCAGAAAAAAGAAATTAAATGAATATGAATAGGAAAAGAAGAACTCAAATTATCCATACTTGCTGATGATATAATTATATATTTAGAGGAGCTAGTAAATTCCACCAGAAAATTTATAGAACTCATAAATTCAGAAAAGTAGCAGGATAAAAAAATCAATGTTCATAATCTAATGTATTTTATTCATAAGTGATGAACCCTCTGAAAGTGAAATTAGGAAAACTACCCAATTCACAATAGCCTCAAAAAAAAAAAAAAAAAAAAAACTAGCAATCAACTAACCAAAGAAGTGAATGAGCTCTACAATGAGAATTACAGAACACTAAAGAAAAAAATTAAAGAAAACCTTGGAAGATGGAAAGATCTCCCATGTTCTTGGGTAGGCATTATTAATTTTGTCAAAAGAACCTCACTACAAAAAGTGGTATACAAATTCAATGCAACTCCAATTAAAATCCTAATGATGTACCTCATAGAGATAGAGAAAACAACCATGAAATTTATTTGGAAGAATAAGAGACCAAGAATAGATAAAACTATCCTTAGCAGGAGGAGTGAAGCAGGGGGCATAACAAGACCAGAACTTGAACTATACTACATACCAATAATAACAAAAATGTAGTGGTATTGGCACCAAAATAGACAGAAAGATCAATGGTACAGAAAAAAAACAACACAGAGAAAGACCTACATAAATACAGTTTTCTCATACTAATCAAAGATGGCAAAAACATATAATGGAGAAAAGATAGCTTCTTCGACAAAAGTTGCTGGAGAAGCTAGAAATCCATATAGGGCAAAATTAAATTAGAACCCTATCTCTCAATCTGCTAAACTTAACTCAAAATGGATCAAGGACCTCGGAATTAGAGCAGAGATCCTGCACCTAATAGAATAAAATAGATCCAAATCATCATCAGGTTGGCTTAGGATGAGACTTCCTTAACATGACTTCAAAATCACAAGAAATAAAAGCAGGAATCAATAGTTGGGATAGATTCAAACTAAAAAGCGTTTTCAACAACTTGAAGAGAGAGCCTATAGAGTGGGAGAAAATCTTTGCCACACACAGTTCAGACAGAGCACTAATCTCCAGAATCTATAAAGAACTCAAAATTTTACACCAAGAATACAAATACCCCAGTGAATAAAAGGGGTAAGTAAATGAGCAGAGACTTCACAGAAGATCTACAAGCAATCAACAGATATATGGAAAAATGTTCAACATCTCTAGTAATAAAAGAAATGCAAATCAAAACCACCCTATGATTCCATCTCACCCCAATTAGAATGACCATTATCAAGAATATGAGCAAGAGTAGGTGTTGGTGAGGATGTGGGGAAAATGTGCTATCATACATCATATGGGATTGCTAATTATTGCAGACACTCTGGAAAGCAATGTGGAGATTCCTTAGAAAATTTGGAATGGAATCACCATTTAACCAAGTTATCTTCCTCCTTGGCCTATACCCAAAGAACTTAAAATAAGCTTACTACAGTGATGCAGTCACATCCATGTTCATAACTGCTCAATTCACAATAGCTAGATTGTGGAACCAACCTATATATTCTTCAATTGATGAATGGATAAAGAAACTGTGGTATATATACACAATGAAATATTACTCAGTCATAAAGAAGAATAAAATCATAGCATTTGCAGGCAAATGGATGAAATTGGAAAATATTTTGCTAAGTGAGATAAACCACTCCTCCCAAAAAAATGGTCAAATCTTCTCTCTGATAAGCAGATGATGAAACATGACAGGAGGTGGGAGGGAGGCAAGAATGGAGGAAGAATGGATTTTATAGAGGTAAAAGAGGGGTGGGGAGAGGATGGGGGAAGAAGAAACAACAGAATGAGAGAAACTTCATTTCCCTATGTAAATATATGATTACACTAATGGTGAGACTCTACTTCATGTACAACCAGAGAAACAACAGTTGTACCCCATTTGTGCACCATTAATCCAAATAAATAAATTCTAAAAATCGTCTTGTGTCTTCAGGAATTTTTGACATGCCTCTGTATGGCATCAGCAAAAGTCTTTTGAGTTTGTTGGAAAGAGGACATATCTACATCTCTAAAAGTTGCCACAATAGGGTTGACCAGGACACACACATAAGTCCTATGATGGTGTATTTACATTAGTCAGAATAGGAGTCATCCAGAGGTTTCAGTAAGAGAATAAGGTTGCCTAGAGTTAAGTGGAGAGTGTGCACTGGTGTCAGCAGTGTGCTCACCCACAACAACCAGAGGAAACCTAACACTGGTGGGAGAGAGGCACTCAACCAGAGAACACAGAGTACCCTAAAACATGCTTGGAGAAGGGAGATTAAGAATAGGACTTAGAGAAAACTGAGAACTGGTTGGAGAGTGGTGCACACTCACAGTACTGGGAAGACCCTGAGAAATGGTGGGACTGGCTAGGTTAAGAAAGAACCCAGAAAAGATTGAGCAATGTTGAGCTACCTATGAACACACACAGGAGCCAGAGAAAGTTGAGATAAGATTGGCTATGGGAACTTAGCATATGGCACAGAGGTGACTGAGCACTGCTGTGTGAGGGGTGCTCAGTCAGAGGTCCCATAATATTTTGAGCACAGCTGGATGAGTGGCAATCACCCAGTGGACACAGAGGAAGCAGAGTTTTGAAGGGTAAAGGCACTCCAAAACAATATTCAGGAAAAACTTAGCACTTCTGTGAATGGCACTTACCATAGGATTCATGACATTGAGAAATGGTGTGTGAAGGGAAATTAAGAACAGGACACAGAGAAGACTGAGCACTGTCAGGAGAGTTGTGCTCACCCACAGGATCCAGAGGACTGTGAGCTAAGATTCCCTTTGGGAACTTGTAAGGGAACAGAGAGAAACCTGAGCACTCTCAGGTGAACGGTGCTCAACAATAGGATGAAGAAAAAAAAATACCAAAATTTTTTTCACATTAACAGGACACAGGGAGGCCTGCACTCCTGGGGGCCTTGCCAGACTGCTATTTTTTCTGGTCACAATTGACAAGGTCTGTCCTTGATCACATTTTCCAGGCTTCCTTAAACTGCGAAGTTTCAAGAAGCATCAAATAGCTTTCTCCTGCCATAACCGTTGTTCCACTGATCTGGTCCTTCTTGTCTTCACCAGGGCTTCCCACAGGCAATGCCCACATGTTGAGAATGGGATCCCTGTCCCTAAGGCCAGGAAGATGCAACAGAACTCAGGGTACTACATAGCCAGCTATATTCTACTCCACCAGAGAGCAGCCTCTACTTAAATGCCCCTCTTCTGAGGTTGGAGCAGATTTGTTGTCTTACCAGGAAGACTAAGCTGCACCTTAATTTGGTTTCCCATTTCGTTGCTCTCCTTTTGTTCCTGATGCAGGTCAGCCACAGAGTCCACTTGGTGGGGACAGCAGGTACAGGCCTCTGTTCTGGGGCCAGGAGAGGATTTGGCCAGGCTTCTGGCTCAAGATGAGGGACAGGTAATGATTGTTCCTGAAGCTGCAAACTCAGTCTTGTGCCCTGAATTTCTGACCCTCAGAGCCAGTGTTGATTTCATCACCACTCCTGATAAGATGGAAAGATGACTTTTATGACTTTGGTCCCAAAGTCTGACCCTAGAAAATCCTTCCCAGTGGGCACACAGGCCCTGATCTTCCCTGATGCTTGCCTTTGGGTCACTCCTTGAGACCATTGGGGGTTCTCTTTCCAGTTGGGACAGAGTCATTTTGAATTCTTTTTCTGAAAGGTGCATTTGGGTGTTTCTTTGTGACTGTGGCATGATTTTCAGGAAGAGAAGAGAGATGCAGAGCAACTGGGTTAATTTACAGAAAGTGTTTGCAGACTGAGTACAAGAATCCTGGAGAAAAACTGTCCAAGACCCCAGATGTGGGTACAGTCCAGAAGCTGCCAATGTACTACAGAGCATCAATCCTAGGTCCTGAGGGTGAACAAGATGCCATCCTCACTGCACCCCACGACCCCTGAAATGGAGCCACCAGGCTGACCCGCCATGTCTGCTTCTCATCTTCACCATCTACAGTTTTCCTTTCATGGAGAATTCACATCCCCAAAGAGCATTTCATGCCACATAAGGACCCCGCTCTGTGCCTTACCTTTCTGAATAAATATCTGCCTGTGTCTCTGCTGACAGGTACTGAAATCTCTCTCTGCAGCATGTCAAGAACCAACAGGGTTGAGTTGAATCCCTCTTTTCCTCCTAAGATCTCCTGGGGACCCATCTAGTGATGACAGAGTTTTATTTCAGAAGCACATAGCCTGCTCCTGGGGTGCCTACGGTGTTGTGAATATGAAGTTAGAGCCACCACACACCTGGTGTTCTTCCTAAGACATGTGCCAGACTAGGAACAGTACTGCTCAGCAGCACGCCTGCTGCCCCAAGCCCTGGTAGAGCTGGAACCTTGGCTTCCTCACCAGACCAGCCCTGGCAGGAACTACAGTTTCCCAGAACCCACCCAAGTTGTCCTCCTGGAATTTCAAGCAACTTTAGCCAAGATGTTCATGACTACCTCCATTTGTCCTTTTGTGCTTATGGGTTTGGGGTTTTGCCTGGTATATTCAATTTTGGTTTTGCACACTTAAATGATACATCTAAATTTGTAAAGGAGGCTTTTGGCTCTCATTCCCTCTTCTCCCTCACTGGAAGTTCTCGTTATTCAAGTTACTTAGGGGACTGTTCCTAGTTAGCAGGTTAACTCAACAGCATCCTTGAATTGAAATCTGCTTTCCTAAATAACCCACCTCTCTTAAAACAGAGTGAGGAAGAAAAAAAAAATTACAGGAGACTGCACACTAAAGACTTGCACACAAGATCCTAAAGTTGAGACTTCTGACCAGATAGCCTCAGTTTTTTTCCATGAGTAAAGCATGACTGGTATCTGATTGTCCTTTCCCAGACTTAGCACATTGCTGTTACAAAATAACTGAGGTAAACAACTCACTAAGAGGAAAGGTTTTAGAGGTTTCACTTCATGGTTACTTGATCCTGCTGGCCTGTGGCAGCAGAACACATTATGATGGGAGTGTGGCAGGTGAGGCCTGAGCCCCTCATGGCATCTGGGATGCAAAGAGACAGAAAGGGCCAGATCCACAAGCCCTAGCCTCCTTTCACCAGGCCCTACCTCCTGTTTCAACTCTACCAACAGTGCCACAAACTAGAGACAAACTTCAACACATGGGTTTCTGGGTGCACACTCCTCTTAAACTCAGCGGGACACAGGTGGTCTCCTGAAGCAGGGTGTGTAACTTCAGAGGATCAGGTGTTGTTAGTGAAGAGACAATGGGTTAACAAGGCTGCAGTCATCTCTCCCTGCCATTTTGCTGTTGTCAGTATTCTACCCTTGACACACCCTTTTACAACCTAGATCATTAGCCTGTGAACTTTCTCATCAGTCATTGGTCAAATTATTATTAGGCTACAAAATTCCACTACTTGACCCAGTCCACAGAGTGGAATTTGGAGACAACTGGAAGGGAATGAGTGCAATTAACAGTCCAAGAAGAATGTGTTTTGGGAAACTGTGTGACTTTAATGCTTGATGATCCCTCCCCTATGTTTAAAGTATACCTCTGAGAGGAATTGGTGCTCTCGAGACAGGCACAAGGAGCACAGACTCTGGCCTGTGAAATACAGAAAGAGGGATCTCCAGAACCCAGAGTGAGGCTCTTTCCAGGCACAAAGGCTGTCAGTGGAGTGATCCTGGACTATGAGCCTGCAGAGCTGAGCAGTAATGTCACTGCCTGTTGGTCAGTCTTACTTGTCTTCAAGGAAATACTCGAGGCAGCTGACTGTATGGAGAAGAGCTGATTTCCTTCAGCTTTAGCATGTATAAGCCATGGAACCTGCTTCAGGCCAGTTCTTGTGAAGGCCTCATGATCTTCCAATGGGCACCACAACAGCAGGGTGTGTGAAGCAAGCATGCCATCTCCAGGTGAAGTAGACAGGCTCTGGTCTCTCAATCACAATCCTCCCTGACCACCACCCTTTTTTCCAGAGCACCCCCTTCCTGGGTTTGCTTCACTGACCCCAAAACAGCCCATTAGGCCAAGTTTCAAAGATACAAAACCTCTACCCTGTGCCACCCTACAGAGCAAGCCTTCACTCACAGTGGAACCTGCTGGTCATTACAACCACATCCAAACCACAGCATACTACCTTTGAACCCCAGCAGCCAGAAAGGACCAAAAGCCCTCCTATCCTTCCTTCCCTTCTTAGGGCCCAGGAAAATGAGCACTGGGGGGTTAATATTCTGATGGAGGGAGAACATGCTGAATGGTCAGACCCAAATGCCCCCCCTCTTCCTCCCTGCTGGACACAGAATATAAATGCCTGCAGTTCTGTTTGTGTTATAAAAATCTTGTGATTCCCCCTGGAGCCTAGTTTAAGGCAGCATACTATCAACATTTTCTTTTATGTCTCCAAAGTCCAGAGGCTACCCACAACTTATCCCTCTCCAGCACTCTACCTCTAGGCCTGATGGACAGTTCTGCTCTTTTGTGTCTGCCCATCAAGCTTCCATGGACTGTTTCATGAACAGAATCCAGGTCTTGAGATATGAAAGACTCCTTGGTCACCCAGGGATTCTTCCTGCCCCTATCCCATTCTCCCTTGTCCCTCTTGTGACCAGAGGCATTTCTAGCAGAAGACCACACTGTGGAGTCCCTCCAGTGTCTGGCCCTACTGCAGCAGCCAGTGAGTGGAGACTCCCTAGGAGTGTCCACCTCAGGGGCTGCTGCCTTCAGTCCAGAGCCTGAAGCAGGGCTCTAGGCAGCAACCTCTAGCTCCAGCCAGGGAACCTATTTGCATTGCCAGGCCACAGTGAGGTTTCCCAAGTATGCCTGCATCCACCAGGCCTGCTCAAGGCCTGGGCTCCATGCCTCTACTGTCACAGGTCCCTAAGGCCATCCTGGACAAAACAGAGTCCTCCACGCACCTATGGGCTCAGCATCCTCTTTGTTTGGCAGCACTGTCACAAGGTCAGTTCCAGGAGGTTCCTCCCTATATATATTTTTATTCAATTTATTAAATGAATTGATTCATACTGAAAAGTTTATCTCAGGAATCTTTACCTCTGAGTGACAACCATATTTTTATTTTATTTTGACACAAGGTCTGCAAGTTCCAAAGGTTACCCTCAAACTTGCATCCACCTGCCTGAGCCTTCCTGGGGTCAGGGGTTACAGGTCTGTGCCACCTTCTCAGTGGTGGCTTTTTAGAAAATTATCAGTCTCTCATCCTGACCTAGAGATCACAGCTTGGTCAAACATGAAGATCGCTTCAACTCCTCTTATTTGCCAATTCAAATTATGTTAAATAAACATTATTAAAGATAAAGCCACTACTAGTCTTGGTGACACCACCCTGGCCCACAGGTTTTCTTCCTGAACCATCAGTATCTTGCATAGGAAGAGGATCTCCCAAGTGAGCTGCTCCCTTTGGGATGCTGAGAGACTCTCTGTACACCTGCCAGGCATCAACACTGGTGTGGGGCAAGAGGCTCAGTGCAGGCATCAAGGGATATAGATAGGGTGGCCTGTGTCCCCTCCCTGTGCACCAAACTCAGAAGGGTATTTACTTGTGTCAACCTGCTCCTGAGGTTCCTCCTCCTGGCCATGATGCTTATCCCAGTAACAGGGAGGCTGAGTCAAAAAGATTCCAAATTCAGGCCAACTTACTTTCTATATGAAATTCTGGTAGTGCTTGATCATTTTAAAAAGTGCATATCTTTTAGAACACCAATGGTTAATGAGTAAAAGACTAATTGAAACAACATTGATCATGGAGTGTATCCCTATAATCTGAGTAATGAATATATGGGAGTTCAGACTTTTGTATATGTTTGAAGTTTTATTTTGATAATTTAATATTTGATCACAATGTTTCCTTTTTCTGGGTGAATTTTTTTAAAGATCAGGTTTTTCTAACACTGATAATTTGCAACATATTTCTTTTCTGTTTTCCTTTTAAAATAGGTAATACCAGTAGCAAATTCATGTCTAGAGTTTCCACTATCTTTATTTTTGAGCAGGGGTGGTGGGGAGTTGAACCAAGGTCTCACACATGCTAGGCAAGTGCTCTGCCATTGAACTGCTACTCAAAATATGTTTCATTCTGAAACAAGGTGTCACTACATTGCCCAGATTGGCCTTAAATTTGTGATGCTCCTTCCTGCACTTTGGGAGTGGCTGGGGTCACAGTTGTGTGCTACCATGTCTGGCCCATGATACTATACATCCCATGCATGTACTGTCTCTTAATTCTTTTATGCATAAGCAAAAACATTGTACTGCCTGTAAATGTTATGATGATCTAATAGACAAACACAGTGGGAAACTAATGAGTAAAGACAGAGATCATGGGGAGTTGGGATATGAATGTGCAAAATATATCTTAATATGCCCCAGCAGAGTGGGAGGAGGCTCAGTCTAATTTTCAGTCAAGTAGGGGTTTGCTTTCACTAGTGGATGAGTGAGCTATAAATACTCAGCACCCCAGTAGCTTTTAGTGAGAAGGCAGCACAGCATAGGTGAGCATAAATCCACCATATATTAGTTCAGCCAGGGCTGGATATGGTCTTGATCTGTGTCCGAGTTTACACACAATGCTCCATCTAATGGGCACTGTTGAATTTTAAATAACACATGTGGACTTTGAGTAAAGTGTTCCTTGTGTAAATCTTGCTGTTTTGTCCTTGCATGTCTTCAAGGGTAAATGGAACTATGACTAACCTTTGGATGACCCCTAGGAATGTGACCCTCAGAGTGATCAGATGGTCATGGTTGATGGTCTTGTTTTGTACACCTGACCAATGGAATGAGTCATTGCAGTCTATCAGGACTGCCATGTATATACATCAGCATGCTTGTGTGTATAGCTTTATCATAGAGAGTCTATATTTCAGCAACCCTGAGTGTGATGTAGCATGATGCCTCTATGTGACTGCCTCTCTGTAAAACCATCAGACAAACACACTTGGCCCACTTGATTTAGGCACATATCCAGTTTCCTGCTGAAGAGAAGCATGTTCTGTGTGTCCTCAGGTGGGGAAATGGTCAGCAGGCTATGCTCCACTTCTCTGGCGTTCTCCTGACAATGTCTTTTCCTGATGCTCTTGGTCTGTATTTTTCCTTTCTAGGAAAACTAATCCATAAATAAATAAATAAACAGATGTCTTTGAGAATATGAGGAAGACAGCACCTGCTGAGAAGTGAGAGACAATTTCCTGCAGCTTGCCACAAACATGTGAATAGAGCACAGCTAGTCATTTTGGAAGGTTCCAGAAGGGGCAAGCAGGGTAAGGGGCAATCCATAACTATATTCAGGGAGAAATGAGCACCAGTGTGTGATGGGCCCTCACCACAGAACTCAGATGACATTCAGCAATAATGAGTGAATGAAGATTAAGTCAATGACATAGAGAAGACTTAGCACTGTCAGGTGAAATGCTCTCACCAACAGGACACAGAGAAGATTAAGAACTATCAGGTGGAAGGTCCTCACCCACAGGACTCAGAGGAGTCTGAGCAAGAATTGCCTTAGGGAAGATAGAACAAGACAGAAAGAAGACTGAGCAGTATTAGGTTAGGGTGCTAACCCAAAGGACCCAGAGAAGAATGATCAAGGAATGATTAGGGAAATCAGAAAAAAAAAAAAAAAACAGCACTGTTAGTTGAGGAGCGCTCACACACAGGACCCAGATGGGACTGGGGAAAGACAGGTTAGGCAAACATAATGGTAGGGTCCCATTCCGACTAATCCCTGGAAAGTCAAAGTGAACACACAGTAATGCAAATCACACAATGAGATTTTATTAAAGCAATCTCGAGCCTGGACCGCAACCAGCCCTTCAGACCAATACAATGGCTGGGGGGAGGAAGCAGCCCCGAGGGGCAAGAAAGCCCTCTATTTAAGAGATTTCCAAGCATTCACACACAAAGACCTGTGCGTTATTGGGTAACATTTGAACAGCTGAACATTAGTCCTCCTCTGGTTAGGTCCTGCCAATGATTCTCATTGGGTCCCACCAGAACTGAATGGTCCTAGAGGAAGAAGGGAGGAGGGAAGGGGTGAACTATGCAGGAGATGAGTCGGGGTTAGGCCCCCCTGTCCTTGATAGATAAGGTTTCTAGACAGCTGCACATTCCTCAGACAAATATCTCTTAACAACCTCGATAAGCACGGGGGCCCAGCAGTCCTTGTTTGTGCTGTATTGGCTCTTGAGGGTGCAGTCGCGACTGCCTGCATCCTGGTGATTAAGACAGTTAACTGCATAGATATCACCCTGTTCTCAACATACCCCCCTTCAATTGTTCATAATGAGGAATCATGCTCATTCGGGCATCGTGCATATTCATCTTCTGGGGCCAGTATCCTCTCATATTGTGGTCTCAGCACCATTAGTTGGACTGTGCTTACATGGTCCTTAACAAAAACTATTAACTTACTTATAATGCAGGGTACAAAAGATAAAATAAGCAAAAGCAGAGCTAAGTGGCCTACTAGGGTAGATATTAGGGTAGCAAGCCAAGGGGACCTATTGAACCATGCTTCCAATCAATTTTCTTGGGCCTCCCTCTCTCGCTTTCTCTTGGTGAGACCCTCTATGACCTTAACCATGGATTCCCTCACTACTCCAGAATGATTAGCATAAAACCAACACTCTTCTCCCAGGGTTGCACATAGACCTCCTTGCTTACAGTCTTTAAAGGCAGGTAAATTTGGTAATCAATGAGCTTAGGAGATCCTTAACATTTTATTCTACCAGGGCAGTCTCCAACTTCCAGAGGCAGATGGGTTTCATGGCCTTCATTTCCTCGATTTGACCCAATCCCCCATTTCTGCACTACTGTCTGTCCCCAATTCTGCTTCATTCCCTCCCTCTAATTTTAGGAACTCCTTGCTACTGTAGGGAAAGGGGGTGTTGACTGTTCTGGCTGCTTCGAGCTGGAAGGGGGCAGAATGGGGCAAGCAGTTTGGTGTTCCCTTTTAAAAATCAGGTCAATCGAGGGGTCCAAGCTAGAAGTCTGTTTGGGGAGGAGCAGGTTGTAAAGTCATCTGGGGTGGGTGCTTCTATGAGAGAAAAACAAAAAGACATGAGCATTGAAATGAGATTAGTATGAAGTAAATGTTGCAGCATCTGGAACATGCCCCTGAGTATCATGAAAATGACAGAAGTTAATCTCTCACAAGGAGGTGGAAGAACTGAGAAATTGTTCCCATAACTAGGTCTAGCAAAGGCTGGAGAGGACAAGGACTTTATTTGGGGACTTTAACATTGTCCAGGTTATCAGGAATGTAAACACAACAATTAATAAGTAATGTCATAGATGTCCCCAGAAAATATAGTTAAACTACTTAATGTCATCTGAATTTGTAAAATATCCCTTTATTGGTATAACCTGTGTTTAGTAGAGATCTCTATACTTCTGTTACTTAGGGATAGATAATCATATGAGCAAACATAGATTAAGTCTACCTAGTGCAGCTTAGGAAGGTCTGCAGGCCTTGAACTGACTAAAAACTTCTGACTCTGGCAGTTTCTCTTGATAGTTATCAGGCACATTTGCTGAAGAATCTTTCTTTCATTTGTAGATTCCAGTCTTTATTTTAGTGAGCTAGCACAAGTGTACATCTTAAGTTACATTTAAGTATTATTTCTTTTAAATGCCCAAGAATGGGTATATTTTGGTTTTAGCTGTTTTGCTGGGTGTCTAAGATCAAGCTGGTCAAATTGACCTGGTTTCTGTCTTGTTAAAGAGTCAGCTGAGTTCCCACAGGGGTCACTCATAGAGAACTTAAGAGCTGCTTCTTAGCTCCACCAGTGTCATTAGTTAGGCAGGGTCTCCTCGATGAGGTAGCTTCCTTTGGAAGCATCAAGAGATGTCTCCCTTTTTTTTATGACCCTCCTCTGCAACAGATTCACTGAGTGATTTTTCATCCTCTAGTCTCAACAATCTCCTTGATCAGGAGGTTGTGTGACTCAGAGTTGCAGCACTCCTTAGAGAAGTCCCCTTATTCCCTGGGTTCAGGCTGACTTTGAGGGCAAGATACTGTTTTTTTTTTTTTTTTTTGGCCTCTGTATTTAATTCCAATTTCTAAGTTTGATCTTAATCATCCAGCAAGCCAGTCTCACCAGTCATAAAGTAAGAGTACTGGGCTTTAACTTTAATGTCCATAACTTTACAGTTATTTACCCTTTTATCTAACTGGAGTCTGCATAAGTACTGGAAGTTACCACTATCTGTTCTAGAGGTGATGGCTTATTATCTCAAGTCACCTAGGTTGTATGTTCTGGAAGCAGCTACTTCTGCAAACAGTAACAGGCAACAGTTTTACAAAATAAAATTAGCAAGAGTAAAAACATATTTAACATATTTGTATAATAGCTCTCTTGAATTTTGGCTGAGTTCTACATTATATACCCTGTTTGAGATCACAGTAATCTTTACAACAAACGTCAAACTTTTGGATAAAACTTGAATGAGTAAAAGTCTGGCTTACTTTGGAGGCATTCTAAAATGCAGCAGGGTGAGGCAGAGCCTTATCTCTGGTAAGGCAGGGCTCTTCACAAATGTTAAGTAAAATGTTCTAATCCTGAAGCTAATTTTTGCCCCTTTTCCCATGACATGCATGACCAAATTTTCAAGTTCAGTGAGGGGCAAAGGAGTATTAGAAAATAAATGTTTATAAACACAGATTTTGAAGATTAAGCTGAAATCAGATAGAGCTCTGTTCTCTGATGGAGATGCAGATCTAAAGAGTTATGTTAGCAATCTTTATACATGTCTTACTATTAGGTTAAAGACTATGTAAGCATTATTCTTTGTTTTCAGGAGAGTTACAGAGACTAGAACATCTACATAACTTTTTCCACAACTGCAAAGTGCAATGTTAGGAATTCTGTGTAGCTCTCAAAGAAGTCCACTGTCCAAAGTTACTGTAAGGTGGGCAGGAACTAGAGAAGGGAGCTGATGAAACACTGATTATCTAGCAAAACAATTTTTTTCTGCGCAAGAGCTGTGTGCCTGAGATCAATGTAAGAGCTGATAGGACTCCTGTACAGAGCCTCCCCAGGGAGGGTACTGCCACAGCAATTAGGCATCTTGTGCTCCTACAGAGGAACACTTCCAGGCACCAGGCACGCTACAGTCATGTGGCCAGAGACCCCAATCTCAGTCATTGTTGTCCCATTTTTGCTATTGCGCATTACACTCTTTATTAAATGTCATTTTAAGAAGTTTACATATATTGATTCCTGAGTCTATATGAACATTAGTTAACACAGTCTAACATTATATTCAAAACAGGAATCAATCAAAGAGAGGCTGAGAGAGCTTTTAAGTTTTCTTTTGTGTAGCAAAATTCTTTCACCTTCTACTATATGAACCTTTAAACAAATCAGGCTGTCACTAACTCTTAGAAATATATTTACATTTAAATTTTTATCTCAGTAAAATAAGTAACCAATTTTACATATATCTTATTGATAATAGGTCCCATAATAGAATATTAAATGATAAAAATAAATCCCCAATAAGATGTACTCTTTAAGTTTAAAATTACCATTACAGACAAGTTTATTCTGGAGAATAGCAGCTTGATAAATTTCCTGCTTTAAAGATGTATATCTGGAAAATATGAACACATTTAATATACAAAGAGTGACCATTTCACAATTACCTTGATACCTTTATATTAACCAAATTTAGTTTTGAAAGAAAAATTTAGACTCTAATGTAGTACAATACTTTAACAGTTGTTTAAGCATAATTGTATAAACCTCAATTTTCAAGACTAATTGTCCTAAAGAATGAATCTTAACAGATATAATATTAAGAGTAAATTAGTGTCTTTAAGAAATCCTTGTCAATTTAACATATAAATTAAACTTCGGTTTATATAAGTACAGTAGTATTTGACTTTAAGAAAAACCTTAAACAGCTTTAACTGATTGTTTCACATACTTGTAACCAACTTAGTTACAGGAAAACTTGTTGACATTTGCTGTTTTACACAGACTTTCTTAGCACTGAGACCCTCATGTATTTCATCACACAAGCACTTTCTTATCCAGACACATTTCCTTTTCCCTTCTACTAAATATATTTCCACACCCAGAATCTTTAATTTTCTCTTTCCTATCTGTTGACCCCTTTTTGTTCACATTCTGAAACAACTCTTATGAAATTTCTAAATTTAGATAAATTACTCCATTTTAACAAGATAAAATACTTTGTTGTTTATAGTACTCTAATTGAAACACAGTGAGAGGGGAGATGGTAAATCTAAGTACAAATCTAAGAGCTCCTTGGAGCTTTGCAGAACTGGAGGGGGAGCAGGGGGAAGTGGTAAGGAAGCAGATGGAACACTCACCCTCCGGGTTGGGGTTTTACCTGTTAGGGCATAACTCTTAATAACCTTGTTTTTAGTAATGATACAAATCAATTTTAAACCCTTGTAATTTACCAACCTATGAAAACACCAATAATGTTTAAGTATGATACTCCATGGAATTTAATGACTTAAGAGTACTTAATGTTATTTAACCATTAGCATTTCAACTTTGCAAATTAATCAGATGTCACTAACAAACACATTTGAGTAGTCCCATACATGTTAAATTTAATTTACTTATATTGAAAAATACAAGATATCAGACAAGTGTCCTGAACAGTATTTGCTGTCTCTTTCCTGTTGAAGAAAAGTCCTAGAAACAATTGATATTAGACATTGTTTAACATCAACATTTCATTAGTGTGACCACCTAGAGACTTGCGAATTTTTTCTAATGACATTTTACTTTTATTAGTTTACCCAATTTAAATTGAACCCTTTTAAATCACGTGAATAAAAGTATTTGGATTCATTTTTAAAGTTTCAATTTTATGCACACTTATTATTTATGTCAATTTTGTCAGGTACATACATAGACAATACAACCTTAAACAATAACATATACACATAACACAAAAGCAAAGGCTTTGTAATGTTTATCTCCATTGCAATGTAACAGATGTTTAAAAATAACTCTAGAGTTGCATAAAAATAGAACTAATCAAAAAAAATCATTAACCTAGATATTTAGGATCAAAATTATGAGCTCAAAAACACAACATTAAAGAAAAACAAAACAAAACAAGAATCCTAGAAAATTAGTTCTGTGTAGCAGCCCAGAAGTTTAAAATGGACACATTTTTTTTTCTGTCTCAGGTCAACCCCCCCTCCTGCTGAGACTGCTGCAGTTTACATTCCAATGCAGGCTTCAGGAAGGCCAGGCAGGGGGAATTGCCTAGGACCTTTTAACCCTTTTTTTCCTGGTTGAGAAATCAGGTTAGGTTTGAATGCAGAAAATCATGAAACATTATTTCCCACTACTTTTGAGGAATTGGGGGCTGCAAACTGCCATGGGTACTCCAAGGGTACAGAGGGGGAGGGGCAGATGGCGGGAGGCCTTTGTTATTATTAGTGTCTGTTTCCTCCTCCTCAGAAGTTACAAAGTTTGAAGTGAAGGCTGGGGGAGTCATTTTTTTGTCTTTTGGTTTCACCTTAAGCCTGCTCTGCAAGCTGGGAGCTGCTGAGCTCTCTGCCTAGGGGGATTGGAGTAAACAAATCTCTCAGGAACAAGGAGAAGGACTGTAAAGTAGTCGGCAATGAGTATCCCTAAGCCTAAGATAGGGGATCTGAGGGAGGACAAAGGGAGCCTATCATCGGACAAAGAGGTGTTTAGGATCCGATATATTTTGGTGCCTCGAGGGGAACTTCTGTGAGTCATTATGTCACAGCCATGTGTCCTGCACTGTGTCTCCAGTAAAAATTTCCACAGAAGGAGACCTGGGGTGGGGCATGTAACTGAAGCCAGCTCTTGTGCCTTTTCTTGAAGGGTCTCATGGGAGGGGTTGATTTTAAATGCCTCCCTCTTGCAGCTTAAGGAGAACACAGTGAGCACATCTAAGCACAAGAACAGTAAGAGAGAGACTCTAGATAGACTAGTGACGCTAACTATTTGAACAAAGGAAACCTGGGCATTTCCATACTAAATGTCCCAGGTCTTAATCCTACAGTTTGAGCTCCTATGTCTGACTGGCAAGGGAAGGGGAGCATCGGGAAGGGAGTGGATGTGCAGGAGTGTTGTGTAGTCCATTTTACCCTCCCAAAATGAGACAGAAAGCTGCACCTAAAACAAATGCGGGTTCAGGGAGAGAGAAGCTTACTTACCTCACTCAGCATAGATCTTGGTGAAGATTGACTACTCCGTGGAGCAGACTGTAGCAAACTCACCCTCCTTTAGGTGGTCCACACCAAAGTTCCATCCTCTGGCTCAGACCTTTGAGAAGTGACTCAGGAGGAAAGTCTTAGGAGTCACCTGAGCCTGTCCCATAATAATGAGGAGAAAAGGACCAAGCAGACCAAAAAGAACAAAGGAGGCAATACATGCAGTAAAACAAATTTTCACAGGACTCTCCAACATCCCCTGGCCGGTCAGCCACACCACTTTCACAGGCGCAATGCCCTTCTCATTCACACTACCAAATCAGACCAAAAATCCTTACCAAACAGCCACCCAACCAGCGTCCACTGGGGACGTCAGTGTGACTCCAGATCGTCAGGGATGTCTCCCACGACTTTTGACAGTGGAACCTCCAGGGTAACTCGCAACCCTTTCCTTCCACCAAAAGAGAATACTCACCCAAACTCAAACCAGGACTTACGTCCTACCAGGAGGTGGCCAATCCTCCTTCCGCGGGAAATTTCCTTAGAAACCTCAGTACCATGGACCTTTGTCTCTCCTGGGCTGGAGTCGGATGAATTTATCCCAGACTAGCCCCCAAATGTTAGGGTCCCATTCTGACTAATCCCTGGAAAGTCAAAGTGAACACACGGTAATGCAAATCACACAACAAGGTTTTATTAAAGCAAGCTCGAGCCTGGACCGCAACCAGCCCCTCAGACCAATACAATGGCTGGGGGGAGGAAGCAGCCCCAAGGGGCAAGAAAGCCCTCTATTTAAGAGATTTCCAAGCATTCACACACAAAGACCTGTACGTTATTGGGTAACATTTGAACAGCTGAACATTAGTCCTCCTCTAGTTGGGTCCTGCCAATCTATTTGATTCTCAGTGGGTCCCACCAGAACTGAACGGTCCTAGAGGAAGAAGGGAGGAGGGAAGGGATGAACTACGCAGGAGATGAGTCAGGGTTAGGCCCCCCTGTCCTTGATAGATAAGGTTTCTAGGCAGCTGCACATTCCTCAGACAAATATCTCTTAACAACCTCGATAAGCACGGGGTCCCAGCAGTCCTTGTTTGTGCTGTATTGGCTCTTGAGGGTGCAGTCACGACTGCCTGCATCCTGGTGATTAAGACAGTTAGCTGCACAGATATCACCCTGTTATCAACAATAACAGCATAACAAAGAAGGCTGAGCCATGTCAGGAGAAGGGCTAAAGCTAAGAGGTCCCAGTGGAATCAGAGAATTAGTGCATGCTGGCCAATCTCCCACATGACTCATAGTACCCTGAGCAATTTTGCATAAAGGGAGATTTAGGGCAGAACCCAAAGAACACTGAGCACTGATGGGAGAGGTGCCCTCACACATAGGACACAGAAGACCCTGAGAAATTATGGGGTGGGTGAAGATTAGGGCAGGAAGAAGAGAAGCTGGATCAATGTTTGGGAGGTGTGCTCTAACCCAGGAACCAGAGGAGCCAGACATTTTTTTTGGAAATGTGGAGTGCATCAAGATGATTCACTGGCTTTGTACCCTTATCAGGAGAGTGCCACAGGTTATGATCTCAGTTATGTCAGGGTTGTGTGACAGTGCTGAGTTTTCAAATGTCTGGGAAGTCCTCCATGATGATGGAAAATTGTTCATGACTACATTTCATGAGGTCCCTTGAAGGGTTGCATTGAGCCTGACTCAAGGTCCTAGAAAGTTTACTCTCTTGTCAAAAGAGAGTAACCAGTGACATATCAGAGAAGAGCTGGAAAATACTTAAATATATGCTTTCCATTCACTCTTCAGAAAGATGTCAGAAATACTGGAGGAGCTACATAAGATCTCAGCAAACTGAGGAATGATGTTGAAACTGTAGACAATCAATAGTGGAACAAGATTCTCAGTACTGTGGAAATTGATATCCATTAAAATTGTCTAGAGTTTTCAGGCACTGGAGAGGAGACTCTGTGCATGGCAGCACCAAAGTCCTATTGAGGTTGTAGGAAAGAAGAAGTATTCATATTTCTCCAAGTTTCCACTCTAGTCTTTGAAATGACACACAGATAAGGACTGAGATGGTGCACTGACGTTAGCCAGAATGGGATTTACCCAAAGATTTCACTAAAAGTGACAAGTTCCCTAGGGCTCAGTGAAAAGTGAGCACAGATGGTGGCTGTGTGTCCTCCCACATTACCCAATGAGTACTGACTACTGTTGGGAGATTGTGCTCAACCACAGGACCCAGAGGAACATGACAGTAGTGTGGGAGTGGAGATTAAATACAGGACCCAGATAAGACTGTGCAATATTGTGAGAGGGGTACTCACTGACAGGATGCAGAAGACCATGAGTGATGTTGAGGCAGGTGAAATTAAGGAAGAAACAAGAAAAAGTTGAGCAATGTTACAATATATATGATCACACTCAGGAGCCAGAGGAGTATGAAATAAGTTTGGGTTGGAGCTTAGCAAATGACACAGAGGAGACTGAGAACTGCTGGGTGAAAGGTGCTCACCCAGAGGTCCCAGAGTTTATTATAAATTGCTGGATGAGGGATGTTCACACAGAGGACACAAAGGACACATGGTACTGGAGAGTATGGGGAACTCCAAAACAATATTCAGGGATAAATGAGCACCTGTGTGTGAGCGGCCCTCCTCACAGAATTTAGATGACACTAAGAAATGGTTTGTGAAGGCAGATTACAGACAAAGACCAGAAAAGACTGAGTACTGTCAGGTGAAAAACACCCATAGGACCCAAAGGAGTCTGAGAAAGGAGTATTTTGGGGAAACTGAAACAGAACAGAGAAAAGACTGATCACTCTAAGGTGAAAGGTGCTTACAAAAAGAACACAGAAAAAAATGAGAAAGGAATGGTTAGAGTGCTAAGAAAAAAGAAAGAGAGAAGACTGAGCAGTATTTGGTGAGGGGAGAACAAGCACATATCTTTAAACAGACTGAATAAGGACTGGTGAGGTGAAAATAGAAGTTTAAATAGGGAAGGTTGAGCAATGTTAAGAGAGGGCTATCACCAAGAGGACCTAGTGAAATAAAAGCACTATTGTGGGTGGGGAGCTCACCCACAGGACTAAAAGTACAATGAGCAATGGTGGATGAGGGAAAATTTGTGGCAGAACCCAGAGAACACTGAGCACTGGTGGGAGAAGGGCCATTTACCCACAGGTCTCTGCAGACCCTGAATAATGGTGTGGTAGGAAAGGATAAGAGAAACCCAGAAAAGACTGAGCAATGTTAGACTATAATCACACTCCAGAGTCAGAAGAGGCTGAGATATGATTGGTTAGATGGACCTAGCTCAAGCAACATGGTAGACTAAGCACTGCTGGGTGAGAGACCTTCACCTAGAGGTTCCAGATTATACTGAGAAATGTTGGATGAGAAATGCTCACCAAAAGGAAACAGAAGAGACAGAGTAATGGAAGTTAAGGGACACTCCAAAATAATACTCAGGGAAAACAGAGCATCTGTTTGTGAGTGGCACTCACCACAGGTCTCAGATGAATCTGAGCATTGGTGTTTTAAGTGACATTAAGGACAGAACCTAGAGAAGACTGAGCACTAGAAGTAGAGGGGCACTCCCACACAAAAAGTAGAGAAGTCTGAACAAGGGTTCCCTTGGAGAACCTGGAAATGGACAGAGATAAGATTGAGCACTGTAAGGTAAGGGGAGCTCACAAAAAGGGAAAAAAAGAAGAATGAGGAAGGAATGCATAGGGAAAGTAGAAAAAAGAAACAGAGGAGACTGAGCACTATTAGGTGAGTGGCACTCTCTCACAGAACCAAAGGAGACTAAATAAATACAGATCAGGCAAATTTAGCAGCTTAAAAAAATGAAGATTTAGCCATGTTAGAAGTTGGCTTATCACCAAGAGTATCCAGGGGAAGCAGAGCACTAGTATGTGAGGGTGCTCACATACTAGTATACTAAGTATACTAGGCAAAGTGATTGAGGGATTTAGGGTAGGACTCAGAGGAGACTGAGCACTAGAGGGAGAGGTGCACTCACAAAGAGGTCTCTGTGAACCTTGAGCAATGGTGGTTGAGAGGTTTAGGACAGAACCCAGAAAAGACAGAACAAAGATAAATGAGTTGTTCTTTACTACAAGATCCAGAGGAGATGGATGACTTTTTCAGGATGGTTTCTCCCCTACAGATCTCAGAGTTTTGGAATCTTTTTGATAGTGTTCCTTGGGACAAAGTTTAAATGACCTTAGGTATGGTGGAAATGGTACCATTTCAAAAGTCTGAGGAAGTCCTGAATGATGATCGAAAATTATTCTTGGCCACATTTACACTTTGCCTTGAATGTGTGCATTGTGCCTGACTCAAACTTCCTAGGATGTTTTCTTTCTTGTCAATAGAACAGCCAGTGACATATCAGAGCAGATTCTGAAAATACTTAACTAGGTGCTTTCCATCCACTGTTCAGAAAGATGTCAGAAATCATGATCATGCTACATTACCCATAAGAACTCACTCACTTGAGCAAAGGTGTGGAAATGGTGGATGGCGTGTGGTTCAACGAATTCCTCAGTGCTGTGGAAATTGACATGGTTAAAACCATCTTGGGTTTTAAGGCAAGTAAAGAGCCTGTCTGCATGGCATCACCAATGCCCTTTTGAAGTTTGTGAAAAGAGGATGTATCGACATCTCTTCACATGTCTTCATTAATATTGGTCTGAACATACTGATAAGGCAAGAGATGGTGTACTGACCTTAGGCAATATGGGTCTCACCCAGAGAATTCATTCAGAGAAATGGGTTTCCTAGGGCTCAGTGGAGAGTGACCACTGATGTCAGAAGTGCGTACACCCAAATTATCCACAGAGGACTCAGCACTGGTGGGAGAGGTGGGCTCACCCAGAGAACTCAGAGGACCCTGAACAACGGTGTGGGAGATTAGGTTAAGACAGTACCCAGATAAAAGAACACTGGTGGGAGGGGATGCTCTCCCACGGGACTCAGAATACCCTGAGCAATGTTGGGGTATGTGAGGTGAAGACAGGCTCAGAAAATACTGAGCAATGTTAGGCTATCCAGGATCACAACCATGATCCAGAGTAGGCTGAGGTAAGATTTGCTATGAGATCTTAGTACATGACACAGGAGACTGAGCCCTGCTGGATGAGGGGTGGTAACCCAGATCTACCAGAGTATATTGAGCACATCTGGATGAGGTGTGCTGATCCAGAGGATATACAGGAGACAGAGTACTGGAAGAAAAAGGGACACACTAAAACAATATTCAGGGAAAACAGCACCTGTGTTCAAAGGGTGCTCACCAGAAGGCTCCTATGACCCTGAGCAATGGTGCATAAAGAAACATTAATGACTCAACTGTGTGAAGCCTGAGCACTGTCAGATGAGGTATGTTTATCCACAGGACCGAGAGAAATCTAAGAAGAATTGCCTTGGAGAAAATGGAATAAGACAGAGAGAAGACTGAGCACTTTAAGGTGAGTGGCGCTCACAAGAGGACCCAGGGGTGAATGAGCAAAGAATGGATAGGGAACTCCAAGGAAAAAGAGGAGATCAATCACTTAGGTGAGCAGCGATCAACCAGAGGACACAAAGGAGACTTAGTAAGGGCAGGTTAGGCAAATGTAGTAGCTTAAACAAAGAAGGCTGAGACATGTTAGGAGAGGGGCTATCACCATGAAGTCCCAGTGGAATAAGAGCACTAATGGGTGAAGGGGACTCACCCAGAAGACTAAAAAGATCCCTCACGATGATAATTGAGAGAAGGTTAAGGGCAGAACACAGAAAAGACAGAGCAAAGATAGATGAGGGGTGCTTGACTACAGGATCCCAAGGACATGGAGCTCTTTTGGGAGAGGAGTTATCACCTACAGGTCTCAGGGTTTTAGGAACCTTTCCAAGAGTATCCCTCAGGCCAACATATTAGTGATCTCAGCAATGGTGCTAATGGTTCTAGTTCAAAGGTCTGAAGATGTCACCCATGATGATGGGAAGTTGTGCTTGGTCACATTTCACACTGTCCCTTGAATGTGTGCATTTTGACAGAGTAAGCATTCCAAGGAGGTTTCCTGATTTGTTGATAGATAGCAGTCAGTGACATATCAGAGAAGATTCTGAAAGTCCTGAAATATATGCTTTTCATCCATTGGTCAGAAGGATGTTAGAAATCCTGGACATGTCACATAAATCATAAGAACTCAGACCCTTGAGAAAATGTGTGGAGTTGGTGGACTATCACTGGAGGAATGAGGTCCTCAATACTGTTTGAATTAAAATTCATAAAAATTTTCTTCTGTCTTCAAGTTTTGGTGAGGAACCTGTCTGCATGGAAGCACCAAAAGCCTTTTGAGATTGTTGGAAAGAGGAATTATCCAAATCTCTCCACTTTTCCACACTCATGCTTGCTGAGATATACAGGTAAAACCAGAGATTGTGTACTGATATTAGAAGGAAAGGGGCTCATCCAGAGAATTCACTAATGGATTCAGGTTTCTTAAGGTTCATTGGAGAGTGAGCACTTGTATGTGAAGTGTGAACACCTACAATACCCAGAGAGACCTGACCTCTGGTGGGAATGGAGTGCTCACTCACAGGACACTGATGACACTGAGCAATGTTGTGTGAAGGAAGATTAAAAATAGGACTGAGAACACTGAGCAGTGTCAGGAAAGGTGTGCTCACCCACAGAACCCAGAGGAATCTGAGCAAGGATTGCATTAGTAACATGGAACAGGACAGAGAGAATACAGTGCACTCTTAAGTGAGGGGTGCTCACTCAAAGGACCCAGAGAAGAATGAGGAAGAAAAGGTTAGAGAATGCAGGAAAAAAAAAAAAAAACTGACCAGACTGAGCACTATTAGTGACTCATGCTCATCGACAGGGTAGAGAAGAGACTGAATAAGGACAGGATAGGCAAATTTAATGGCTAAAACAAAGAAGACTTAGAAATGTTAGGAGAGGGACAATCACCATCAGGATCAAGTAGAATCTGAGCACTAGTGTGTGTGGGGCACATACTCACAGTACTCAGAGTACCTGAGCAATGATGGATGAGGGGAGATTTAGTGCAGGACTCAGAGAAGACAAAACTGAAGTTGGAGAGTTGTGCTCACCTATAGGACACAGATGACAGTGAGCAATTGTGGAGGAGGGTAGATTTAGGGATGGACACAGAAAAGACAGGACAAAGTTAGATGAGATACGCTTGACCACAGGAGCCAGAGGAGTCTGTCCTCCGTTGGAGGAGATTTCCCAACAAGATCTCTCACAACCTTTAGACCTTTTACAAGGGAAAAAATTTTAACTACTTCATGGGTGGAGGGACACTGGTGATTGTTCAAAGGTCTGAAAAGCTCCTGCATGAAGATAGTAAATTTTCCATAGCCGCACTTCAAACTGTCCCTTGAAGGTGTTCATTGTGCTTGGTCCAGAGGTCCTAGTAGGTTTCCTCTCTTGTCAAAAGAGAGCAACCAGTGACATAACAAAGGAGATCCTGAAAATACTGTAATATATGTTTTCCATCCACTGTTCAGAGAGATATCAGAAATCCTGGGAATGACACATCACCCAAAAAAACACTACTTCTTTAGCAAATTTGTGGAAGTGGTGGATGATGAGTGTTGGAATGAGATGTTCAGTGCTTTTGTAATTCACATCCACTGAAATTATCTTGGGTTTTTAGGCAATGGTGAGGATTCTCTCTACAGGGCCTCTTCAAAGACCTATTGAGTTTGTTGGAAAGAGAAAGTATCCTCATCTCTGCAAGTTTGTACACTCATGTTGGCCTAGAAATGCAGGTAATATCAGAGACATTGTACTGACATTAGCAGAAAAGGGGATTACCCAGAGAGTTTACTGAGGGAAACAGGTTGCCTAGGGCTCATAGAAGAATGAGCACTGGGAGTTGAAGTGAGTCCATTCACAAACTCAGAGTTGGCTGACCACTGGTGTGTGAGGGACACTCAGACACAGGACTCAGAGGACTTTGTGCAATGTTGGTGGAGGTGAGATTTAGGGCAGAACACAGAGAAGACTGAAGCAAGGTAGATGAGGTGTCATTGACCACAGGCTCCAGAGGATACAGAGATCTTTTGAGAAAGGGGATACTCTGCTACAGGTGTCAGAGCTTTTGAATCCTTTTTTGAGAATATCCCTTGGGCAATGTCTCAGTATTCTGAGTGATGTTGGAAATTGTGCTATTTAAAGGTCTAAAAAAGTCCTCTACGGTGATGGGAAATTGTACTTGGGCACATTTCACACTGTCCCTTAAAGGTGTGCATTTTCTGACCCAGATGTCCTAGGATGGTTTTTCTCTTGTCAAAAGAGAGGAACCAGAGACATAACAGAGAAGATACTGAAAATACTTAAATATATACTTTACATCCACTGTTCAGAGAGATGGTAGAAATACTGGGCATGATAAGTCACTCATAAGAGCTCATTTACTTGAACAAATTATAGAAATTGTGGACTATGAGTGGTAGAACAATGTCCTCAATGCTGTCAAAGTTAGCATCAATTAAAATTGTCTTGCATTTTCAGGCATTGATTAAGAAACTGTTTGCATGGCAGCACTGAAGTTGTACTTAGGTTGTTGGAAAGAGTAAGTATCTACATATTTCTCACTTTCCACATTTGTGTTGGCCTGGATACTCATATAAGGCCAGAGATGGTGTACTGACATTAGCAAGAAAAGGACTCACCCAGAGAATTCATTAAGGGAATTAGGTTGTTTAGCGTTCATTGGAGAATGAGCACTGGTAGGTGAAGTTTGTCCACCCATAATACCCAGAGGGAACTGAGCACTAGTGGGAGAGGGGCACTCTCCCAGAAGACACATGAGATGAGACCCTCAGCAATTGTGTGTGAGAGGAGCTTAAACTCAGGAACCAGCAAACACTGAGAACTCCTTGGTGAGGTGTATTCAACCACAGGGCACAGGAGACTGAGTACTGCTGTCCTGAGGACCTGACACATGGGAACTTTTATGTCTTTATTACTTACATCAATGTAACACTCACTCTTCTGCCGGTTTTCTCTCTTCTGATATGGAGTTGTTGTTGATCTGTGGCCTCATGGGATCTTCCCTGCCTCTTCTGCTCCCCATTTCCCTCTCCCAATGAAGATTTGGTAACAGTGTCAAACAGTGTGTAGTGCCCTGCCCAGCCTCTCTCCTTAACTCCCACATAGTTTGTGATGTAATAATGGCCTGGCAGAGACAGGCACAGCTGTTTCCGCTACCAAGGCCTTAGAGACAGTGTGGGATCTTCAGGACTGTATGTGTCACCCAGTGTAATCTTTTCTTGGACTTAGTGACCTCTTCCTCTACTGGTTGCAGTCAGAGGTCTGAAGATCCTGGCTGCAGTTCTGCTTCTGACCCTGTTGTCTCTGAGTTTAGGAATCTCTGGTTTGGGGCTGCTGTCTCAGGCCTCAGAGGTGGGGTCACGATGTGACTGTGTAGACTGGGTAACAGCCTCAGATTCCCATTTAGTTCCTGCTGGAACCATTGGACTCTTTGCCCCACTGTTTCTATAGGGACCCCTGGCCTGGTCTCTAACCCTGTTTCCTGGTGCTCAGCCTGGGATCACTGGTCTCTGCCTTCACCCCTCCCTTTCTCCAGTCCTTACCTGGTAGGTGCACACCACTTGATGACTGGCTCTGCTGGAACCCCTCCCAGACATGCTGTACCAGGTTTCTAACCCTGACAGCAGGAGTCCCACAAATTCCTGTGAGGTGCCCATTGATGGGTGGGCAGAAAGTCAATCACAGGACCTTGATTTGTCCTTGTACCTAGGGTTCCTCAGTCACAGTCACCAGTGACCATGCAAAGACTGCCCCTGCATGGCAGACACACCAAGGGTACCCAGTGCTATTGAGTGGGACATGTCATTTTCTCATTCTGTTTCCCCCACAAACTTCCCCAGGGGCTGCAGTTTTAGAGGAGGCTGAGCTGAAGGCTCCCTGGGGAGGAAAAGAGACCCTCTGTTACTGCAGTGCAGCAGCACAGCTGCGGGTGCCAGGTGCAGGGAAGCACAGGTACTCTCTCCTCTTCATTCCCTCTTATTCATCACTCAGAGTATAGGATTTACAAAGAACCACAGGGAGCCTGGTGATGATTAGGGGACAGTGTTCCCAAGCCCCAAGTCCTTGAGCATCACGCTCATGGTGTGTTCATGTCCCAGGGTCAGACTTTACCTGGACACTGCCCTGATTCCCTCCTCCCACCTCATCCTCTCTCTTGTCAAGTGGGGGAGGAACTTATGGTTGGAACAGAGTGCTATTCTTCTGAGCTTCATGCTAGCCATCTTTGTGTTTTATATTGATGCAGGATCTCCCTAGGATGCTCATAGTGGCATCAAACATGACCTCCTGCCTCAGACTCTTAAGTGGTTGGCATCATATGTGGGGCACCTGTTCAGACTCAGTACTTTTCTTGTTAAACAGGAGACCTTCCTTTACAAGGCCTGGTGTTGGGGAAGTCATAAAAGACAGACCCACCCTGAATCCACTCAGCAAGCACAGTGGGTTTAAAATCACACACACTCATGTTCACTTTTGTGGTAAGACTGAATCCCAGTCTGCCCCACTTCGAGAAGGGCCAAGCCCAGAGCCCTGAGAGTTTCCCAAGTCATCATTTGAGTACTTTCAAATAATATACAGTTTTGTTTATGTAAAACAGATATTTTGTGATCAGTTACCTTAAAATGTAATTACATTCAAACAACCTGACATGTCATACCTTAGCAATTACAAAACCATGGTTTTGTCAAATGGCAATTCATAAGTTATGCAAATGTGAAATGGTAAATATGTGAACTGTTGTTCTGTTTAAGTCTAAGTGTTCTTTTAAGAATGCTGAAAAATTCAGGTAATGACTTTGTTTAATTAACATAACTAGTTCACAGTATAGCATCTTAAATCATATAGTTCAAATTAAAGGAGAATTATGTGACTGCAGTTTTCCAGAGGGATCTATATGTCTCTCCAGCATATAAACTCTAACTGAATTCTTAGGGCTTCAGCAGTTCTGCATTGCAGCTATTATAACAGTTTCCCATGGGTGTCCAAAAACATTCTCAAAGGTCCAGAGCTTCAGGGTGTCAATCATCTGCTTCAGTAACTACAGTAGATACTTAAATTGTTTTACAATTGAAAGAAATCCTAGCAGCAAACTTTTTATTAGGCAGGTATACAGATATGTTATTTCTATTCTTACCATCCTTACACTAATGCACTACATCGGAAGCCTTGGAAAACTGATGTTTTATTTCCATTTTTCCCTCTATCCATCCTGCTGCCCTACACTACCATTTTCATTTTGTTTTAATGCTGCATAAATATGCATTGCCTCATGCCTCTTTGCTTTGGATGCAGTGTGTTTAGCTATAACAAGTTGTTGCTGTTGTTATCTGTATACAGCTACTTGCTTTAAATCATTAGATCCTGAAATAGCTTTTCTTGCATGTCTAAAATAAAATTATTTTATATAAAATAAAATAATAAAAACTATCAAAGTTATGTCCATGTGGACTAGTTGAAAGGTAGGTATTTTTTCTGTCATTCTTATTTTTCTTCCTTATTTACATGAAATACTTGAAGATTTTATACTTTTAGTACATTGGAATCTGATAATATCTGAAACTCATTATTCCACTAGCCAGCAATGTAGCCCCAATATAACATTTTTTATCTCTTTCTTCGGAAATATCTGTCTAAATATACAATCATTTATTTTTCACTCAGAAATGAACTCATACATAGGAAGCACTTATTCTGTCCTGTCTAGGAAGCCAAAGCTTTACAGAATATATAAACAAAATGAGTGTGACAGCTACAGAGCAGTAAAACTACTGCTATCAATTAATCTGCAAGGAGCCATGAGAGAAAACCAGAGAGGTTGTTATCTCCTTGAGAATTGTCATGGAAGAAAGGGAGGCACAAAACCTCAGTCTGATATAAAGAATGCAATATCTACACTTGTGCACAGGGAGGTTGCTGGAAGGACTCCCTTTCCCATGCTTAATAACACACCCTACTCTATGAGATTAGAAAAGAGTTGTTCATTTAAAAATATTTATTTCATTCAAATAAGAAATCCACTAACTAGATTAAGTCTCATATCCCAGTCATTTCACCACTAAACTTTCCTGCATTGTCTAACACATGAGTTTTTGGGAAACACTTCATATCTGAATCATAAAAGATTTAAATAATTTACCTATCAACACCATAGAGTGGAGCAGAGGGATGAACAAGCAAGGGTGTTGACAGTAACTTCTATACTGAATTCTGGAATCAGATGTTAACCTTCTGTGAGATGCCATGGGAAACAGACATATATGCCATTAACAAGTGTCATATAGGGTCAAATATTTGGCAATAGCCAAAGCTCAACCCTGTATCAGGCACAAAAAAAGACATTTATATTCTTTGTATTCCTTTTAAGGGGCCATAGAGACACAGAAGGACTTGAAGTTTTATGTTAAAAAAAAAAAAAACTCAGGATGCAGGCCTGCCCTGCTACAAAACACTCATTCTCCCATCCTGCAGTTATTTCATTGTAAAGGAAAGCCTGAAAAGGAATAACAGGGAAGGACATTTTAATTTATTTTCAAATACCTCCACTCTTTTACTGTCACTGAAATACCTCCTTGCTAACCTACCATGATATTAAGTTGGAGACTCTTCACCAGGGATTTATTTGGTAGCCTCCAATCAATTACGGTTCCACAATAGGCATGTACTAACACCCACTGCAAGTGCCACTAAACCAGACTCTGTGAACAGTAGCAGATTCCTGAATAGAATCAATGTAGGTGCAGAGACAGTTGTGGTAACTCCACTGCAGGTGTGAATATAACTTTCTTCCTCAGTGGTTAATTGTCAGTCAGGACAATAGTCACACCCGGGAGACATTGGGACTGTCTATGGGCATTTTTGATTTTCAAAAATTGCAGGAGACAGTGTTAGGTATTGTTCAGGGATGGTACTAAACATTTCATTATGAACAGAGAAAATCCAGAACACAAAGAATAATCTGGTATTTTCATGTTAATCATG
Organism: Sciurus vulgaris; assembly: GCF_902686455.1. Taxonomy (NCBI): domain Eukaryota; kingdom Metazoa; phylum Chordata; class Mammalia; order Rodentia; family Sciuridae; genus Sciurus; species Sciurus vulgaris. The sequence goes on along the minus strand of NW_027632955.1, from coordinate 2,953,536 downwards.
ATGATGTTCACGAACCCTGGCCTAGATCATAAATGCTACACAGGAAGACACTGGACATTTTCAAGTTCATAATATTGTCCCCAGTTCTTCAGGCACAGTGAGTGTCTCATAGTAGGTGAGGAAGGAAGAAGAGAAAAATATATAAGGGGAAGAGGGAGACACACATCCTATTCTCTGGAGAAACTTAAAGCCTGGTGACAGGGTAACTACTAATTTGTACCTGATCCTCATACTAGAGTCTATCTGGCAAAGCATTTCACCATTCTTCCAAAAGTTTTCCTGTGCAAGTCCAGTAGTTGATATCAAGCCAGATGTTCCTCCTTGTATATCAGGCAAGATTCCTTCTAAGCAGTAACCCCCAAATTAGAAATAGTCTTTCCTACTCCTCAATCCCATACATGCACAGTGAGTCATAGAGCACTTGACCAGCAGGTAAATGTAAACACAAGCACACATTAACATGCAGGGCCACTTGAATCCACTGCTCCATGTTGGAGCTGATGACATGAGAAGATCTTATGACAGCTTCAAGGAAAACCTGTTGATTTTTTACTTTGTTTATTCCAGAGTGGTCTGTGCAGTGCTTCATTTTTCCCTTCCAAGTTGCCACCAGAAAATATAAGCTCAGTGAGAAAAAAATATCTTGCAATTGCTGCCCAACACCCTCTTCTCTGGTAACTCTGTCCTTGTCCCAAGTATCCTAAGCTTCTCCAGGTCAGCATCTCTGGTAGACAGACTAATGTTCAAAGGACAGTCTGTTTCAGGTAGTTTGCATTATATGCACTGCTTACCAAGTTTTATATCAATCTGGAAACTTTATTTCAATTTGAAACCCATCAAAACACAGAGTCCTGCTTCTATGCAATCACCCAAGAATCTGTTGTCTGTGAAGCAAGTTATCTGGAGGACCATAAACACAGGTCCTGGTCTGGAGGGACCAGAAAGCAGGCTTGCTAGGGGCACCAGCAGAGTTGCAATTTCTTCCTTGCAGGTGATTGAGAGTGCTTTTTTAAATCTATGCTATTTGCTGTTGGCACTATCTTTCTTTGATATAGGGTCTTTCCTGACCCGGAAGGGCATTATTTCCTTGGCTGTTTGTTGCATGAGTGTGTGTGTATATGTGTGTGTGTGTGTGTGTTGGATTGAACCCAGAAGCATTCTACAACTGATCCAAAACTTAACTAGATCCCTGGCACCTTCTTAAATTTTTTAATGCAAGGTCTCACTACGTAGTTCAGTCTGGCCTGAAATTTGTGACATTTCTGCATAAGTCCCTTGAGTCACTTGGATTACAGGTATACACAACTATACCCAGGATATGACTCCCTGGAGATAGCTAATTTGTAGAGAGTCATTTATCTCCCCAACATGTTCACCTCACCCAAGCTAATTGATCTTGTTCCTACAATACCAATTCCATCAGGTTCATGTACCAGAGATGCAGAGATGGTCCTAGTCCTTTGGAGAAGACTGAAATCTTTGAAACATACTAATCCTAAAACTTCTTATGCTGCATCATTTTTCCTGCACAAAAAATGATGTCTCTTTCCTATGTTGTCCCTCACCTCCCACACCCTCTGCCTCTTCACCAACCTTGGTGCTTTGCACATAGCCTGAAATATTTGTTTGAGGAAACTGTAGCAGACTGTGAGAGCAAAATCTGTTTCTGCAAGTCCTACCATATCCAATCAAAACAAACTCAAGATACCCTTTAAACAATGTCAAACATGCTAAGCTTCTCAAAGAGCAAAGGATATTGCATCCATAGCCTGAACCCCCAAGCCTCTGTCATGGTGGGCACCTGTCCTCTGCTTTCTGTTAGGTCTTCCCCATTGTAGTTATGAGGAACAGGAAGGGCTGCCAGAGGTGGGAGTGGAGGAAGGTTACTGCACCTTCCAAGTGAGAATTGTGAATGCACTATTCCTGCTCCAAACACTCTCTTTTATAGATGCAAGCTTAGGTCACAGAAGAGGCACAGAAGCTGACAAGGTGCACAATCAACTGGAAAAGAGTGAGACTTGGGCCCATGATTCAAATGCTAGTTCTCTTCCCACATCCTCATTTGCCCTCCAATGAACACTTTAAAGCATCACAAAAGGCTGGTCATTTACTTTTCTGAGTGTCATTAAAATCAAATTAGACTTCCCATGAGAAGAATATAAATGTGCTGTGCTTTATGAACTCTCCTTCTCCTGACTGGTATTATTAGGGCCTGTGACTACAGCTCTACCATCCCCAGAATTTAGGACTATGGGAAAATGCCAGTCTGCCATCCATGGGAACTAGGACTTGTAAAATTCTAAAGGATTTTTCTGATATAGTAAAATGATTATTACTGCCTCTTTTTAATGCTTATCACTTCCTGAATACTGCAGAAAAATTGTCCTCAGAACACTGAAACCTAAGGGGTTTTGATGGGACTCAGAAGCTTCCAGCCCAACTGTGGAGTGCCCCTCAGTGTCAGCAGGAAAGTGCACTTTTGCCCATATGGAGGGGCAACTGCAGGAATCTACACACCAGGAACCATGCTTTTCCATTAATGAAAAAATGTAATCCTCCCAGTCATGGTCACAAAGCAGTGACATGTCTTTTGGAATTTCTTAAACAACAGATAAGCTAATACTTCCACCTCCAGAAGAAAAGTAAGGGTGAAAATGTTTACAGGATTGTGACTATTAGACTTGGATAGAGTAGAGAACCTTAAAGTGAACAGTAAAATAGGATTCTCTGGATTCCTTGGCACTTGGGAACTGAGTGTGCAGCCCCTTTGGTCTCAGGGTTTGTCTACCTGGACTGAAATTGTTCTTCCCTGGTAGTCAGTCTTCCTGCTGTGTCAGTCAGTGAGGCCATCAAAAAAAGGCTCTTTTTAGGTGGTGATAAAGATCCTGTTCTTGGAAGAAACACCAAAACAGGTAGTCAGTCTCAAGTGTCACCTGGAGCAATTGTGAAAATTAGGATTTTTGTGTCTGATATTGAACATCTGGAGTTTGATCTGAGAATCTGCATTGCTCTTATGTTCTCTGGTAAAACTCATGTTGGTCTGGAATCCACTCTTAGATACCCATTCTCAAACATAGTGTGATGTAGGCTGTTCTTTTTTCTTAAATGATAGGTGACAGAGATGTGAGTTGTGAGAACATGAGGTTAAGAGAATTATTCTATAATGTAGACTCAATGTGCTGATCCCATGCATTCTTTTCAAATTGGCAAATTACCTGCATCCTTGCCTGGCTGAAGTGGACAGGATATGTCAGATCCTCTGCAAACTACCTGTTTTGGAAGGAGTAATGCAGGCATAAAGTAATGTATATAATGTGAACCCAAATTACCTGGAAGAGGGAGAATTTTATGATCCTTTCAACAATCCACATCCCAAAACTCAGGGAGATAAGGATAATTATTTCTAGTTGTAAAATATGTAAGAATTTATGGTTAAAAATTCAATAAAAACCAGTCAGCATGGGCCAAATGACCTAGATTTGTTATGGAATTGGGGACTTGACAGTCTGAAATCATCTAGTTGTCAGTAAAAATTCAAGATCTGGCCCTTAGTGGGACTCACTGGAAAATTCTCTGAGGCTCTTTAATAAAACTAGATTGCAGAGGAAGAACACAGTCTCTCATTTCTTAGAGGACCCACTCTGTCTCTTGAGAGTGTATTTCTCCTTTGTTTAATCCCTTCAGGAAACTCAAGCCTGTTTATCTGAGTGACATGTCTAAAATATTTCTAACTTGATCACAAGAATCAGAGTTTGAAGGGGGTCTTGTATTGCCTCAGTTTTCCAGAAGTCATAAACCCTAATATAATAATTTGAAAAATTCTGTTTTATATTGATCTTGCTCCAGATAAACTGTCATGATTTCTGAAACTTCAGTCTATAGCTCTCAGAAAAATCAAAGGAAGAAAGTATAAGAATAGAGGAAATCACCAGGATAGTCTTTTCCTTCTTACACTTTAACAGATGGGTCTCCTGGAAGATAAAGTTGACCTATTCCTGAGCATCAGTTACCCTTGTTCTCCACTGCAACATGAAAAATATCAATTTTGGCAGGATGTTCATTATCAAGGACCCCTGAGGCCAGGTTTTAGACATCTCCACAAGATGGACATAAATTTCCATTTTCTTTAAACAAAGATTTGCTTGTGAGGCTTTCCATGCTAGAGATTTACCTACACAAAAGAAAAGCCTCTGCACTGTACAACCAGCATGATTTTACAGGGTGATCATCACCAGCCTGCAATCTCCTGCATAGATGGTTATTGGTCCAATAAAAAAAACTGTGCATTCGGCCAATCAAATGTGAGAGGTGCTCTGAAATCCTCCCTCCCATCCTGTTCTTCATAATCAAACCTCAACTACAATTTAACCAATCAGAAATGATCATTGCTGACATCTCACCAAAGGAAATTCACAACATAGATAAATATACCTACTCTATTTACTCAAGAAATGTGCCTCAGTAGTGGTTCTCAAAATGCATTGTAGATCCAGTGAAAATTGATTTGCCTGAAACAAGAAAGAAATTGTTTGTTACAAATATATGCCCACTGACAAAATATTATCTATAATAAAGAAAAAAGCAAGTATTTTCAGGGTTGATATATCCATTGGGCACAAAAATCACAGTACCTGCATCCCATGGAAATGTTTTATTTTGAAATCCTAAGGAAAATAAATTAATGCAATCTTTCTTGAATAATATTCACCTTTGTACCAGCACAGTAATAAAGTGTAACTTATAATCTTTGCATATGGAGGGGCCCATGAAGGCAGTCTCAAGTCTCTGGCATTGTCTAAAACTGTGCTCCAATATGTGGCCAGTGTCAGGTCATTCTCAGGCTTTTATGGACTTAAACTTTTTTCTTATTTTTAATTCATGTATTATAGTTTTGAGTCCAGGGGAAAAACTTGGTAGTTAATTGTCAAAGCACAGGAAATGGGTAGGTAGCATTCCCCATCATCTGTTTGCTAAGTGCCCCCAGGGGAGGGGAAGTTTACATTTTCCAACCCAAGCAATCATCTCCTGGATAACTCTCTTTCTGGCTTTTGGTAAACTTTGGTCACATAGGTAAGATAAGAGGAAGAGGGGACATGAAAATAAAGGAAACTTAAAAATCTGCGATAGAAAAAGACACCACTGCACCTTCAAGCATCAGTTCTGGACCCACTTCCCTCCAGAGGAATCTCTCTCCTTGTGTCCCTCTCTCTCATTGTTCTATTCTATAAATAAAACTTGTTTTCTTGCCTCAGAATTTTTCATTGTTTAGTCTTCAAAACAGGCATAACAAGGACATGATCCTGATTTTCAAATACTGCACTCAGTTGTACATAATGCTGGGATTTGTTGTTACATATTATACATGAACACAATATGACAATACAATTTGGTGGAAATCATTCTACAGCACTTCATCCCTCCCTCTGTAATTCCCACACCTTGGTCCAATTTTCTGCTGACCTTCCTTTGATTTTAGAGCATCTGCCCCCTGCTTTGTTTTTCTTTTCCTCTCTAGCTTACATATATGACATATGACACTTAACCTTCTGAGTCTGACTTATTCCACTCAAATGATGTTCTTTCATCCCATTCATTTTCCTCAAGGACATAATTTCAGTTTTGTTTTTGGATGAATAAAACAATATTTGGTGTGTATGTGTGTGTGTGTGTGTGTGTGTAAATAACATTTTCTTTATGATTGAATAAAACTACATTATGTATATATGGATGATTTTCTTCATTCATTCATCCATTGATGTGCTCCTAGGCTTGTTTTATTGTTGGATATTTTGAACTGTACTGCTATAAGCATGGGTGTTGTGTGTGTATATATCACTGTAGCATGATTACTTCAATTCCTCAGGATAAGTAGTGCACAGTTGTATAGCTGGGTCATACGGTGCTTTTATGCTTAGTCTTTTGAGGAAACTCTATATCATCTCCTTGTGGTTGTATTAATTTACACTTTCCCCAATGGTATAAAAATACTCCTTTATCTCCATGCCCTTTGAAGCATTTATTATTTGTATTCTTCATGACTGCAGTTCTGACTGGTGAGAGATGAAATCTCAGTGTATGTTTGAAGTACATTTCCCTAATTGGTTACTTGAACAAGTTTTCATGTTTTTTGGCCATTTGTATTTTTTCTTTTAAGAAGTTTCTGTTTAGCTCACTTGCCTATTTATTTATTAGGTTTGATTTTCTGGAGAATTTAATCTTCTGTTGTTCCTTGTTACCATTCTCTTGTCACTTCACTGCTGCAAAAGAAAGGGGATTGAGAAAAAAAGAGTTCAAACATCACTCTTTCTTTCAAGTGACAGAAAACTAAAACTAACTCAAACTAATATAGGCGTAAGTGTGTGTGTTTGTAGGGGTTGATTTTACAAGTAAAAACCTTGTGGGTAGTTCTGGATGCAGACACAGCTGTTATCTGTGATCCAATCTCTTTTAATCTCTGTTCTCATTCCATTTTGGGGCCTCCCCTGGAGCCCCAAGATGGCAGTAAAATTTTCATACTCATTTCTAAACAGTCACTTCTGAGTCTCTGAGCAGTCTGTGTGCATGAGCTCAAGTCAATTTGGCAGGGAATTTCTTTCTTGTTCAGAGGGCTTCCATGCTCTGACTACTTAGGCATGATCACCTGCCCTACTCATCCCATCTGGGGTGAAATGCAGAGGTCTAATCTCAGAAAAAAAAATGAGAAGTTACTTATGAAGGTAGAGAAAATGGATACTGGAGAGAGATAAAATGCTCTGGGTTGGCACCCCTCTAACTTACAGGGAAACAGTTGTTTTTGCCATAGACCTGGGAATTCTCCATCTTTATAAGCTCATGGCACTGTCCAAGAACCCAGGCACTGGGATATCCTTATTTCACAAATGAGGAGACCAGGGGCCAGAGGGAGATAAACCTCCTGCTGAAAGCCACTGGTCTTGAAAGTGGTATAGCCAGATTATGAAGTCAAATGCATTCTCCAAAGTGTTGTTTTTTATTAACCATGGCTTCCCAGTTAATTGCTATTCTCTCTTAGGTACAAGATGGTTATATAGGCCTAAAGGAGAAAGAGGGGAAGCAGAAGAATGATGACAACTTGAAAGCCCCTCATAGAGACTCTACACTAGTCAGTTTGTTACTCAGATTGGGAGGATTCCTGCCACTTATATCTTGTAGATGTTTCCAAACATTTTTTTTTTTATGTAACCCTTGATATTTTGGCACTTGTATTATTTTTGCTTTATTTAGTTTTCTTAGTTCAATTTGCCTGTTTTACTTACAAAAACATATTTAAAATCTTAATTGTTCATGGCAATTACCAATCAAAATTAGTCCTACTTTACTCAAAAAAATATAATTTGAACTTTCAAAATTACCCTGAATCTGAGGCAGGATGTTGAGGTACAGTTTGAAGAATTTGAGCTATAAGGTCACACCAGAACAAAAATGAACCCTGTGCTCCTCTGCCACAAGAAATTTTCTGGGCATGACTTCAGTCATCCTTGCACTCTGAGAGCAACTTGAGGAATGCCCTAGCTCCTCTCAATTCAAAGTCCAGGATGTTGTACCACAAATGTGGTCTTATCACAAGACTTTGTTTCTGGCCATTGCATCCTTAGTTTCTGACCACATACACTTGCAGACATATGAAATTCAGCAGATGTAGTGCCCTCCAGCATCTTTGTGCCTAACAGTTTAGTTATATCATTACCTCTTTTATGATTATTACTGGTTAAGTACTCTGGGAAGAAGAAACCATGTTTTCACAGTGTCTGCAGGAAGCCAGACAGTACTAGGCTTAGCATAGTTATATCTTTGTACACTCTCCTATGTCAGCTGCTGCTCAAATGTCTATGAAAGACAAAATTCCAACAACTCCAAAATAATAAGGTCTTTGAGAGTAGGGGAGAGAAGTTGTTTACTGTATAGAGAAGAAAGCCAGTCCTGAGTTCCCTTGTCCTTCTATCCTGCACAATCATCAGGGACAGACCTGAATAGGATCAATGTACTATGATTCCTGACACAAGTTTGTCATTCAGCTAAGAATATTTCCAAACCAAATTACATTGTGTTTAGAGCTCCAAGTATAGAGAGTGCAAATCCTTCTCCCTAGAATAATGTGGTCTGTCTGGTATGTCCATGTGGTCAAAATGACATTCTCTCACCTAGGAGATCAGCCATATGACCTGATAGACAGTAATAATCTTATAAAACAAAATAAGATACTTAGGACACATAAAAAGATATAAACAGCTCTACCCCACATAGCTCTTATCCTGAACCCTCCAAGACTTCCCATTCTGTTCATGAGGAAACTCAAAGCACATGGTGCACATAGATGAAATTTCATCTTTCTCAGAAAGAAATATAGAGTCACTATTCCTCAGAGGATGTAGGCTGTGGCCTAAGACCTTTTTTCTCTCATAGGTGACCTCACTGTTCACTACTGCTCAGTATTGTTTCTCAAATATGCTTCAGTTTAGTTACTTCTGGCTTCTCCCCCAGTGCTGGTGTGGGATGACCAGAAGTGGGTGCTCCTTCATACCTGCCCATATTCAGCACAACCACAACAAGAGGAGAGGTGAGTAGGCAAGAGTCACACAAGAAGGCTAAGGAGACAGAAGTCTGAACAATTCAAGAGCAGAATTTGTGCCAAGGAAATAGGATTCCAAGGAAAGCAGTTCTTGTGGGATAATGATGGGAGAGACATCCTCCCCCAACCAAAAATTTTTTCTCTACTCTCATTGTTTGGTTTATTTTTTGGGTAAAACTTTATATTTTACAGATTACATGTATGATTGCTAAAAACTAGGAGAAAACCAAATATTATAAAAGAATAATAAGTCTGAGTCAACCATGGTACAACTGCTCTACAAGCTCTTATGCAGATTGTAGAATAATGGTTTAAAACTATGGGTGGTTTATTAACTCAAGTAATGCTCAAATATAAAAAAGAACTGCAAATTGCATGTATGATGAAATTACTATTGTTCTATCTGTTACTGTGTATATTGAGCACATTATCTGAAGCACATACAACTATAGTGGCACTATTAAGCTTGTGGGTCAGTGTGTAGAAATATATAAAGATATTACCTGCTTACAGTCCCTCTTCTGACTCAGAGTCTGTGGTACACCCAACTCTTCCCTGCATGTCCTACAGAGCTGTCATTGGAAACTCAGATTAGAAGCTCATAGAGATGATTCTAGCTGCCCTGACTCAGAGGAGGTGCTATGTGTAAAGAATGGTGCTGAATTTTGAAGATTCCAAGTCATATTAATGTTTTATTTCCCTAAATATTTTGGCTTAAAGTAGATATTCATAAAGAAAAATATCATGTACTGGAAATTATGTCTAAAGCCAAATTGCAAAATAAGATATTGATCTTTAACCCTAAATCCTCACTGACCAGTCAAGTGGAGAACATGTCAGCAGTAGACTCCAGAAGTTCTGTCCTGTTTCAGAAGTATGTCTTCAAGCACTACCTGAAGTCCTATATGAGCACATATATTCCAACATTCCAGCATATTCCCAGATTGTGTGGTGGATTGTGGAGACAGATGATCATTAGAATCACAACTCCAAGTATTGTTTTCTGTCATGAGGAGGACCACGGTCTGTAGTGTGTAGGTGTCTCAGATCTTCTTTCTTCCTGAGTTTGTTTTTCATTTTTGGTGAGATGTTGGTCCTGTGTGTCAAACCCAGAGATCCTTTACCACTAAGCTACATTTGTGGTACTTTTTTTTATTTGAAACATATGCTGAGTCTTGCCTTGAACTTGTGCCTAGCCTCACAAGTTGCTAGAAATACCAGTGTGTATCAACCTGACTAAATCCTCCTGAATGATCTCAATGTATGGAAAACAAAATGTGAAATCCAGAACCCTGTCTCCTAGCTTAAGCCTTTATATATATATATATATATATATATATATATATATATATATATATATATATATGTATATGTCAATAAAATCCTAAAAATCCACCTCCCTGTCCATATTCCCAATGACAAATTCTCCTCTGCTCAGTATTGTCAATTATTTTTTCCTATTACATTTCAAATGAACCCAGTAATTTAATTTTTTTTTTTACCAAGAACTGGGTAGAACTTTAAGAATAATTTGTTTTTTGGCTGGGTGCAATGTTTCAGGTGTGCACCACTATATGCATCCTCTCAAACTCTATCTTATGTCAACTTTATGATGCTTTATATTATATTTTATATTTAACTAATATTTATTCTTAATTCTTATATTTGCTATGTGAAAATGGGTTATTTGGTATGAGTGAATGGTACAATAGCATATTTATTATCATACAATATTCCAATATCCTAACAAGTTTCTTTGGAAAGAATGCCATTTTTCTCTTCCCTGCACTACAATCTCTAGTATTTAAAACTGTGTAAATAGAAGAGACTTATTAAGAACTTTCTCTTGAGTTCCATCATGTACTCACTTTATTATGTTTTGCACTGGTTGTTCTCACTTCAAAACATCAGTCTTTTGTGGCATTATGGATTTGGTCACTGGTAGGTTTCATGTATAACAATGGAATGGATATATTAGATAGCTTCACCTTGCAGTAATCTGTACCATCTAGATTGTTGTCATTACACTCATATATTTGGAAAATAACAGAATCATCTTAGAATGAGTTTTTCAGAATATATACACTTCAAGTGAGACATCATTATATATATGCATATATATAAAATTGCATAGTATATAATATGGGTTTTACATGTTGAAATTTTAAATTTACTAGAGCTCATTCAATTTCATTGCTTTGTTTTTTTCTTGGTACTGCCAATTGAACCCAGGGACACTTAACCACTAAGCCACATCTCCAGCCCTTTTTAACATTTAAGTAAGAGATAGGGTCTCACTGAGTTGCTAACTGACTCACTAATCTGCTGAAACTACCTTTGAACTCTTGATACCCTGCCTAAACCTTCTGAGTCACTTGGGTTACAGGTGTGCACCATTGCATCTGGCTCATTTGATTTTTAAAAGCACCATCATTGACATTGATGATTCTTTCTGTGCTATGTTTATTTTCAATACTTGTTATTTTACTCTTTGCTTAGGATTTTTTTCTCTACTCTTATTTTTATAGAATTTATTTTTTCAAACTATTAACATGGATGATTTGCTAATAAATTTCTTGTCATTTTATGGTTTACTAATTTATTTCTGTTTATTTTATTTTTAACAAAAGTTTTAGATGTAACCCAATTTTTAAATTCACAGTAGCTAGATTGTGGAACCAACCTAGATGCCCTTCAAAAGATGAATGGATAAAGAAACTGGTATATATACACAATGGAATATGATTCATCCATAAAGAAGAATAATATTATGACATTTGCAAATAAATAGATAGAATTGGAGAATATCATGCTAAGTGAAATAAGCTCCCTGTTATTTCCTGGAAGTTCACTGTTCCAGTACCTGCAGGTTTGGTTACATGTGGGCTGCTGCCATTTTTGAGACAACAGCCAGGACCCGTAAGACCCCTGACCAGACTGACTGAGCCCTGTCCCAAGGATTCCTCAGCCAAACCAATCACTCCCTGCCTCCAGGGCCCTCACATCAACTGACTGCTCCCTGCTGCCAGGGACCCCAGACCAACTGACTGCACCCTATCACTAGGACCCCAGAATGGCTGATTGCACCTGGCCTCCAGGATTCTGTAATCACATGAAACACACCCAACCTCCAGGAACCCTGCCTGACCAACTGCACCCCACCTCCAGGACCTCAAGCTGACCAAGTCCACACCCCAGGATGCAGTTCCCCATTTGCCAACACATTTGGAAGCTAGAGTGGCCATCTTGGATCATCCTGGAAGCTGTAGCTCCAATATTTAGGTGGGGCAAATCCCATCCTGAGATGCTTGTTGGAGACTTGAAGCTCATTGTCACGTACCTCTGATGCATCAGGCTACTGAAGACTGGGAAGTTTCATTACTATATGACTGTTATACTGTAGATTTTCAATTTTCTCCTTATTGAAAATTTTTAAGTTTTTATATTGTACTTTTCTTGCTCTCTTTACCTTTTGATTACCTGTTCCCTCAGAGTCTTTTTCTTGCTTTTTTGCATGCTAACCTCCAATTTCTTTGATTACACTCTCACCCTTTCTATTATCTAGAACTTTTATATATTCTTTACTTATACCATTAACAGCTACTTTCTACATCCCTCTGCTTCCTCTATGTCCTCCATTAGAAACTGCAGATCTTATTGCAAATCTGTTTGTCTTACTGAAGATAATATTTGAACTCATTCTGTTTATTATGGCAATTATGTTATTGTCCTCATAGGGGCTATTTGGTCTAGGGTTGCATAGTGTCTGAATTGGGCACTGCTAATATTGATCTCCCCTTAAAGAAAAGGTTTTGAAAGCCTATAGGGACAATATAAACCTAAAGGGGGAAATCTACAATACCCCAGATCTGCACTGCTAGAGGGGAAGATACATGAACAACATGAAAAAACTAGGGAAGAAAATGATCCAAACAAATCTATATTCTATGTTAATAGAATCCAATGACACTATGGTAGAAGAAATGTCAGAAAAGGACTTCAGATTATACATGATTAAGATGATTCACGAAGCAGAGGATGAGATAAGAGAGCAAATGCATCCATGAATGATAATACCAATAAACAGGAGGAACTGCACAAAGCAAAAGATCATTTCAAAAAATAAAGAGATTCTAAAAAAAAAAAAAGCAAGTGGAAATCCTTGAAATGAAGGAAACAATAAACCAATTAATATACTCAATGGAAAGCATCACCAAAAGTCTAAACCACTTGGAGGACAGAACCTCAGATAATGAAGACAAAATATTTAATCTTGAAAATAAAGTTGCCCAAACTGAGAACATGGTAAGAAATCATGAACAGAATCTCCAAAAACTATGGGACATCATGAAAAGACCAAATTTAAGAATTCTTCGGATTGAGGAAGGCACAGAGATAAAAACCATGAGAATGAACAACCTATTCAAAGAAATAATACCAGAAAATTTCTCAAACCTGAAGAAAGAAATGGAAAATCAAATACAAGAGGCTTACAGAACACCAAATGCACAAAATCACAACAGATCCACACCAAGGCACATTAAAATGAAAATGCCTAACATTCAAAATAAAGATAGGATTTTGAAGGCCGCGAGAGAAAAGCATCAGATTACATATAGGGGGAAGGCAATATGGATAGCACCAGACTTCTAAACCCAGACTCAGAAAGCTAGAAGGGCCTTGAACAACATATTTCAAGCTCTGAAAGAACATGGTTGCCAACCAAGAACCTACACCCAGCAAAACTAACCTTCAGATTTGAACATAAAATAAAATCCTTCCATGATAAACAAAAGTTAAAAGAATTTACAAATAGAAAGCATGTGCAACAGAATGTTCTCAACAAAATATTCCATGAGGAGGAAATAAAAAACAACAATGTAGGTCAGCAAAGGAAGGAACTACCTGAGAGAAAAACCACTCAAAGGAGAAACCCAGGCAAGTTAAAAACCAAAAATAATCCCAAATGACTGGTAATACAAATAATATCTCAATAATAACTCTAAATGTTAATAACCTAAACTAATCAATCAAAAGACATAGACTGGCAGAATGGATTAAAAAGAGAGACCCAACAATACGCTGCCTGCAAGAGACTCATCTCATAGAAAAAGAAATCCACAGACCTAAAGGTGAAAAGATGGGAAAAATCTTACCACATACATGGACTCAGTAAAAAAGTGGGGGTTTCCATCATAATATCAGATAAAGTGGACTTCAAGCCAAAGTTATTCAGCAGGAATAAAAAGGACATTTCAGGGCTGGGGAGATAGCTCAGTCGGCAGAGTACTTGCCTTGCAAGCACAATGCCCTGGGTTCGGTCCCCATCACTGCAAAAAAAAAAAAAAAAAAAAAAAAAAAGGACATTTCATACTGCTTAAAGGAACCATAAATCAGGAAGACATAACAATAGTAAATATTTATGCCTCAAACAATTTTACATCCCTGTACATCAAACAAATCTTTATCAATTTCAGGAACCATATAGACCACAACACAATAATTCTGGGTGACTTTAATGCACTGCTGTCACCACTAGATAGATCTTCCAAACAAAAACCAACCAAAGAAACCATAGAACTCAATAAAACAATCAATAACCTACACTTAATAGACATATATATAATATTCCATCTATCAACGAGTAGATTCCCTTTCTTTTCAGCAGCACATGGAACCTTCTCAAAAATAGACCATATGTTATGCCATGAAGAAGCCCTTAGGAAATGCAAAAAAATAGAGATACTCCCTTGTGTTCTATTAGATCATAATGAACTGAGAGTAGAAATCAATTTCCAAATTAAAAACTGAAATTATTCCAACCCCAGAAGACTAAATAATGTGCTATTGACTAAAATATGGAAAACAGAAAACATCAGGGAGGAGATAAAAAAATTCTTAGAGGTCAATGAGAACGATGATACAACATATCAAAACCTATGGGACACTATGAAAGTGGTACTAAGAGGAAAATTTATTGCATGGAGCACATTCCAGGAAAGAATGAAAAGTTAACAACTAAATAACCTAACATTACAGCTCAAAGCCCCAGAAAAAGAACAGAATAACAGCAAAAGTAGTAGAAGACAAGAAATAATTAAAATCAGAGCTGAAATCAAAGAAAGAAAAAAGCAATTAAAAATTGACAAAACAAAATGTTGGTTCTTTGAAAAAGTAAACAAAATAGACCCTTAGCCACACTAACAAGTAGGAGAGAGAAAACTCAATTACTAAAATTCATGATGACAAAGAAAATATCAGGACAGACACCACTGAGGTACATAATATATTGAGAAGCTACTTTGAAAATCTGTATTCCAATAAAATAGAAACTACTGAAGACATTGAAAAATTTCTAGAGGCATATGCTCATTCCAAACTGAACCAGGACATACACAATATAAACAGATCAGTATCAAGCAATGAAATAGAAGAAACCATTAAAAACCTACCATTCAAGAAAAGCCCAGAAGCAGACAGATTCTCAGCTGAGTTCTACAAGACCATCAAAAAGAACTCATTCCAATACTTCTCAAAGTTTTCCAGGAAATAGAAAAGGAGGGTATCCTACCAAACTCATGCTGTGATGCTAAAATCTCCCTCATACCCAAACCAGGCAAAGACACATCAAGGAAAGAAAATTTTAGACCAATATCCTTGATGAATATAGATGCAAAGATCCTTAACAAAATATTGGCACACCGTATCCAAAAACATATTAAGAAAATCATGCACCACAATCAAGTGTGTTTCATCCCTGGAAAGAAAGGATGGTTTAACCTCCATCATTCAATAAATGTAATGCATCATGTCAATAGACTTAAGGATAGGAATCATATGGTTATTTCAATTGATGTAGAAAAAGTGTTTGACAAAATACAACACCCCTTCATGCTAAAAACACTAGGAAAAAAAGGGATAGCAGGAACATACCTGAACATTGTAAAAGTTATTTATGCTAAGCCCATATCCAACATCATTCTTAATGGAGAAAAACTGAATCCATTCCCTTTAAAAACGGGAACAAGACAGGGATGACCTCTTTCACCACTTCTATTCAACCCTGTCCCCGAAACTCCAGCCAGAGCAATTAGACAGACTAAAGAAATTAAAGGGATATGAATAGGAAAAGAGGAATTTAAGTGGTAACTATTTGCTGATGACATGATTCTATATTTAGAGGACCCAAAAAACTCTTCCAGAAAACTTCTAGCCCTCATCAATGAATGCAGCAATATAGCAGGCTACAAAATCAACACGCATAAATCTAAAACATATTTATTCATAAGCGATGAAACATCTGAAAGGAAAATGAGGAAAATAACTCCTTTTGCAATAGTCTCAAAAAATATAAAATATTGGGAATAAATCTAGCCAAAGAGGTAGAAGATCTCTACAATGAAAACTACAAAACATTGAAGAAAGAAATTGAGGAAGACCTTAGAAGATGGAAAGATCTCCCATGTTCTTGAATAGCCAGAACTAATATTGTCAAAATGGCCATACTACCAAAAGTGCCATACAGATTCAAAGCAATTCCACTTAAATCCCAATGATGTACCTTAAAGAAATAGAATGAGCAATCATGAAATTCATCTGGAAGAATAAAAAACCCAGAATAGCTAAAGCAATCCTTAGCATGAAGAATGAAACAGGAGATATCCCAATACCAGAACTTCAACTATACTACAAAGCATTAGTCACAAAAACGGCATTGTATTGGCACCAAAATAGACAGGTACATCAATGGTACAGAACAGAGGACACAGACACAAACCCAAATAAATACAATTTTCTAATACTAGACAAAGGTGCCAAAAATACGCAATGGAGAAAAGATAGCCTCTTCAACAAATGGTGCTGAGAAACCTGGAAGTCCATATGCAACAGAATGAAACTAAACCCTCATCTCTCACCCTGCACAAAAATCAACTCACAATGGATCAAGGACCTTGAAATCAGACCAGAGACACTTGCATCTTATAGAAGAAAAAGTAGGTAGAAATCTTCAACTTGTTGGCTTAGGGTTAGACTTCCTTAACAGAACACCCATAACACAAGAAATAAAAGCAAGAATCAATAACTGGGATAGATTCAAACTAAATGGCTTTCTCTCAGCAAAGGAAAGCATCAACAATGCGAAGAAAGAACCTACAGAGTGGGAGAATATCTTTGCCACTCATACTTCAGATATAGCACTAATTTCCAGAATATATGAAGAACCCAAAAAACTCTACATCAAGAATACAAAAAACCCAATCAACAAATGAACTAACACTTCACAGAATAAGATCTACAAGCAATCAACAAACATGAAAAAAATGTTCATCATCTTTAGTAATAAGAGAAATGCAAATCAAAACTACCCTAAGATTCCATCTCACCCCAATTAGAATGGTGATTATCAAGAATACAAGCAACAATAAGAGTTGGAGAGGATGTGGGGAAAAATGTACACTCATACATTGCTGGTGGGGCTACAAATTAGTGCAGCTACTCTGGAAAGCTGTGTGGAAGTTCCTTAGAAAACTTGGAATGGAACCACCATTTGACCCAGCTACCCCACTACTTGTCCTATACCCAAAGGACTTAAACTCAGCATACTACAGAGATACAGCAACATCAATGATCATAGGGGCTCAATTCACAATAGCCAGACTATGGAACCAACCTAGATCTTCTTCAATTGATGAATGTATAAAGAAACTGTGGTGTATATATATACAATGGAATATTACTCAGCTATAAAGAATAATAAAATTATGGCATTTGCAGGCAAATGGATGAATTTGGAGAATATTGTGCTAAGTGAGATAAGCCAATCCCAAAAAGCCAAAGGATGAATGATCTCACTGCTAAGCGGATGATGACACATAATGGGGGGTGTGAGGGGGGCAAGAATGAAGGAAGGAGGGACTGTATAGAGGGAAAAGAGGGGTGGGATGGTTGGGGTGGGAGTAAAAAATAACAGAATGAATCAAACACCATTACTTTATGTAAATGTATGATTAGGCAAATGGTATGAGTTTACTCCATGTACAAACAGAAACAACATGTATCCCATTTTTTTACAATAAAAATAAATTTTAGAAAAAGATTATACCACACAAATACATATGCTTAAACACAAAAATTATTGAGTTAAACTTTTTTTTTCCACCAGATAAAGCAGTTTAAAAAACATAACAAGGGATAAAGAAGGATGATCAAGACAAAGGGGTTAATTTGTCACTTCTGAAGTGGTAGAGAGAGGGCTGTTATAAATACACCCCTTCTTAAAAACAAGAAAAGCATTTAGAAATATAATCAAAATCAACTTCTTAACCGACCCTAGAAATTGAACAAAGAGGGGCTGGGATTGTAGATCAGTGATCGAATACCTGCCTGTGAGGCAATGGGTTACATTCTCAGCACTACATATAAATAAATAAATGTCCATTAATATCTAAAAGATATTAAAAAACAGAGCCCAACAACCATGTGATAAGTGACAGATAGGGATGGGGATCAGGAATGTAAGAGAGGACTTTTCAGGACAGTGAAATCTCATTGTAGGACACTCTAATGGTGTACACATCATTCATTATGTGTTTATCCAAACTCATAGGAAGTACAAGACAAGGGGGAAACCTAATATAAACTATGAACTTTGTGTGGTGATGCATGAATACATGTTTTATGATTGTAAAAAATATGCCTTCATGGTACAGGATGTTAATGAGGGAGAACATGTCTATGTTGAGGGAAGGAGATATGTGCCAGCATGCCAGGAAAAAAAAAGTAACTACTGACCAATACCCCTGATGAATATAAATCCAAAACTTGTACCAAATTTTACTCAAACCTGAATTCATATAAAATTTATAATTTATATGCCATGATTGAGGTTTATTCCAGGAATGCAATGTTGGTTTCCTGAACATTCAAAAATAAATATCCTTCATAGATTTAATAAAAGTTCCATGATTGCAACAATAGATGGAGTAAGAAAATTTGACAAAATTGGATATCCATTTTAGGTAAAAACTCAAAACTCTGGGTGAAAATGTCTCAGTGTGTGTTCCTCAGTAATAACAAACATACAATCGTAACTTTCCATAGAAATTTTGAGAATTAGTTCATTTATATCTTCAAAGCATCCTGGTGAAGTTTTGACTGGCACTGCACCTTAAATCTATAGCTCAATTTTGGAAAATCTGATTTCCTAACTACTTTTTGAGTGTACCAATTCATAAATAATATGCCTCTCCACTTACTTAGATTGACTCTATCTGCTAGCCACACCCATCATTACCATTTGCTAAGAACTTTCTACTGCTTACTATATCAACAAAGTCAATAGAACCAAAAGGAAAACAATGAAGACATTCTTCCCTGAGCTTCCTGAACTTTTTGAAGCTCTGACTCAGTCTTCCACATTTCCATTGTCCTCATCAGTATCACTGTAGACTCCACCAAAAAATGTGGGTGGGAGCTTTATTTAATCTGCTTTTGCTTTCTCTTCAACTGTGGATTTCTTTTCCCAAACAATAACATATTCTTTCTCATTATCTGAAAAATCCATACAATGCAAGCAAAAGAAAAGATAAAATTAGATGAAGTCCAACTACTCTATGACAATGATCATCTTTTCACTGGGCCTCAATGTAATCCAAAGACCCAGATAACAAGACCTATGAATACTAAAGGAGAACAAGGATAACCAAGAGGCCCATGTTTTTCAGGTAGCATTATTTTTCAAATATTTTAAATCACCAGGAACAAGGATATGTTAAATAAATAAAATTGATTATTATTGATCATCAGATCAGGAGGTTTATTTCAAATAGATGATTTGCTGTAAAAAAAATCTAATTAGTCATTTAAACTTAACATACCTGCTGGATTTTTTTTTCTAATGGCCTATGTTTTTCTGAGTCATCCAGATAGAGTTTTCCATTAAGTTTCTTGACAGCCATTTCAAAGTCTTCATCTTAAAGTTAAAACAAGTATTTCTAATAATTAGTTTCAAGGATTTTCCAAGCCACAAACCTAGGAATTATCTCCAACTTCATTCTTTCCTTCATTCTCCATATGCATACAGTTCATTTTGCCAAGTGGAAATCCCTAAGGCCTCTCCTACTGTTGGAGCTTTCACTTGTACTCTACTCATGTTTGAACAGCCTTGCTATCATTTCAGTACAGCTTCTAATCTCCTTTTCCCACAACCCAATCCTCTACACCACTGCCTAACTGATTCCAGTAGTTGTCAGTGTCAACCAACATGTTTTGTGTTCATTTTCTTGTTTTTGTTTTTGCAGTAGTGGGGATTGAATACAGGATTTGCACATGCTAGGCAGGCACTCTGTCACTCAGCTACATTCCTAGTTACAACAGGTATTTTATAAAGCTCCTTTATCCTTACATGCAAAAATGACATGATTCTTCCTCTTGCCCTCTTGTTCTGACTTTGCTTTGCCCTATACTGATCTTTTCCCTCTTCCTCAGTAGTCTAAATGTCAATTCTCATTCTTATCTTTCTGTAAGACTCTAATAATGATTGCCATATGAAAGTTCTCCTTACATATTTGGAAAGGGCATTGTCCATTTAATACTCAAAACAAAACTGAGGTGTTTTTTCCAGCATTTCCCCTCTACAGCTCAGTTTTCCTCTCCTCCAATTCCTGCACAGATTAAAGGCACACTGCAGTAACCCATCGACCGCCTCCAGACCTAGCAATGCACAGTCCCAATCTGGTGACTCAGAAGGAGCTCCTGCATGCAAAGTTCATGATGCTGAGCCACTGGGACAGGGCTTGAAAGCTGGAGCCCACTCAGACTGCACCCACCGTAAACCACCCAGCAGGTGCCAACCCCTGCCCTTCCATCATCCTCACCATGACACCCGTCTCCAGCAGCCACCTACCTTGCGCCAGCGACCAGAACTGATATAGCTGGAGCTCTAGCAGCGCCCACCATCCAGATTGCCTGGGCTGAACTTTGCCACCTGCCGCTTCCTCCTGGGGCCCTAGGAGGTCATCGCCACAGCATTCCCCTGTATTTGTCTGGTGCCCACAGTTTCAGGGGGCGGCAGGCTGCTGCTGAACAAGGAGAACCTAGTACCGCGGGCACCTGATTGGGCAGGAATGACCTGGGCCAGGCCAGGGAGAGGCGCCAGACTGACTGGTGGCGTCCCAAGCCCGCAAAAGGCCTGGGGAAGTTGTCCAGGACAAACCCTTCCCACACCACCCTCGCAACTTGTGAGTGAGGCCCCCGCTGAAAACAAAAAGCGCCTGCCCCTGTGCAGGCTCTAACTTGTGACACCATGGTCACCACGCACAGTCCCCATGCACCGACTACCGGAAGAGAGGGCTCGGCGCCCAGGTCCGCCCTCTGGCGCTGGCCTATTTTCATACTCGCCATGCCCTCCCACCTGCAATTTCCCATGGGATTCAGAAGCTTCCTGCGTGACTGCGCCCCCTAGGTACCCAAGGCAGACACCACAGTCTGCAAAAAGATGATTTATGTGGACACATCTGGACAGGCAGAAATGGAATCCTACCATGAACAAGAACCAGTTATGAAACGGGCTAAGGTGGAACATGGTTCAAAAAAGTCTGGAATGCTGAAAGCAGGAATAGACAGGATTATTTCTCAGTAGTTGAATCCAGAAAAATTCAACCACAGTTTCAATCCACAGATCAAAGGAGTGATTCATAAGTTCCTGGAGGCCCAGAAAAAAAGAAGCTGTGCTGAGCCTCCTTCTGAGTAGAGAGCCAGGACCCACCAGCCCCATCCCAGGATACTTCTAAGAATATTCCTGGCACCTTGGAAAGTTCTATTTAATTAATGGTAAAGATTTGGATCTCTGTTCTCTGAGAGCATGACTTCATTTGGTGGGAGGTGGGGGGAGGGGTTGGCACTCTTCTCAAAATTTCTACCTTGAATGTGGGGCACTGCCCAAATAGAACAGGAAGAAATTTAGCAGTGAGAATGTTGTCCATGTGTGCCCCTTGCATTGGGCTGCCACTGGACCTGCTTGTCCTAGGGTGTGACACCCACTACACACCACAGGTTATGGACACTACAGCCACTAGGGTGGTTCTCAAACAACTTTATACTTGAACATGGAGACTGCACATGGATTTGAGGGTTTGTGTTCTGGTATAAACAGAAGCTACAGTGAAAGATCAGTATCAAAGTGCAGTAAAACAAAGTAAAACCTAGTGAGGAGTAGGTATTTGATGATGCACATCCAATATCTTTCTCAGAGTTACAGACTAGAATGTACAAGCCCTTTGCATCATATATCTTTAGAGTTGGTTGTGACCTTCTGGTCCATGTCTCTTCTAGTCAGTTTTCTCCCCTTGTCAGATGTGACAGAAAGTGGAAGCCTGGAGTGAACAGGGACACAGAGACATCAGGCATAAGGAAGAAGGTTTGTGGGTTACCTGTTCAGGGCTCCCTCCTCTCCTCCAAGGACTGGTGAGCCTTGAATGTGTTTATCCTTTTATTATGTTCATGTTGATTTTTTAAGTGAGTTAATGGCATTAAGTTATGTAATAAAATTATTTGATACTCTTGCAAAGAAACAAAATACAATGAAACAGAGGTATACTTATTTGCATGACCTATTTTAATATAATGCTTTAAGGAAACTTGTAGTTGCCTCAGAAGCCTCAAATGGGTTGGACCAGGAGGCAGGGAGCAGAGTTCCAGAGGCTTCTGTTTCAGTTGGAGCAGTTTTTCTTACACTTCCTACATTGGAATTTTGCATAAAATATTATTGTCAAACAAACTTGACTGGGGCTTGAGTTGTAGCTAAGTGGTAAAGCACTTGCCTAGCATGTGTGAGGCACTGGGTTCAATCCTCAGCACCACATTAAATAAATAAATAAATAAA
Organism: Sciurus vulgaris; assembly: GCF_902686455.1. Taxonomy (NCBI): domain Eukaryota; kingdom Metazoa; phylum Chordata; class Mammalia; order Rodentia; family Sciuridae; genus Sciurus; species Sciurus vulgaris. Next base: position 2,931,067 of record NW_027632955.1, on the reverse strand, counting down.
TAAATAAATAAATAAATAAATAAATAAAAGTACTGTGTCCATCTACAAATAATTTTTTAAAAGTGTCTTGACCCCCAAATTTTAAGAACTGGTGACTTATGAAATGGCAGTCTCTAAAGTATTAACAATTTAATATGTATTTTTTGTTGTTTAAGAAAATTGATGTTTCTCTTTATAAGTGAACTACATCTTATGAAGTGCTTATTATGAAGTTGAAACTTTTCTGGGACTTTTAGTGAACTACTTAAATAAAATTGAATTATCCCTTTTAAAAATATATATGTATGTACACACATGTGCATACATACATAGTAATTTTGAAACATATTCAATTTCATATGCTTTAAATATCTTGGGATGTATTGTTCAATTAATTTTAACATTCTTGTCCATATATATTCATATTATCTTTCTGATAGTCAGGATAAAATATTATGTGGCTCAATATACTAGTAAGAATAAAGTAAATCTCCTTAACACTTACACAGGTGAGATCTCTTTATCATAGTACCTTGTCAAAAAGCCTATGCTTTCTTTAAACATATATTTGTATGGAATGCACAACACCAAAAGAGAATCCTAACATAAATTATGAACTTTGGATGATTTTGATGTGTCTATGTAGGGTCATTAATTATAAAGACTGCACCATTATGGTGGAGGATGTTAATAATGGGTAAGGCTATGCACATTGGGTTGTGGGAGATAGACAGGAAGTCTCTGTACCTTACTCTCAATTTTCCTGTAAACCTAAAACTACTCTAAAAACTGGAATCTTTAGAAATAGTGAGTTTGAGCACTGTCTAATATTGATACTGTAATGCTGAAACACTCCAGTCATGATGCAAATGCATTTTTACAGTAATGCTCTTACTGGCAAAAAATGTATCAAATATATTAAAGTTATCATTTCCCTTACAAACAATTGTGAAACACTGACATTTATTTTCCAGTTTTACTCCACAAAATGAAATTTGAAATTATGCTTACTGTACAATATTTCAATTTCCTTAGTCTGAAACATAATTAGGTGCATTCTTCATTTATTTCATTTCCAAATAACTGCATTCTTATATACTTTGAACTCCAGTGTCAATATAGCTAGGTTTAATGTTTACTTCTATTTCTTTGCCTAATTTCTGATTTCAGATAATGTGAAATGTTCTACTCACTACTTAATCTTCTGAATTTCACCTGTGGCAAATCTTAAGGTTGGTTTTAACTCTTCAAATTTTTGCCCAATTGTTATTCTCTATGACCTGTCTGGCTCTTAATTTCAATGTCTTATGCCAAAATATACCTCATGCTTTTAGCTTGGGACTGGTGGAGTTGGTAAATTCAATAGAATATACTTGTAAATTTTGACTCCTGCCTTTCCTCTTTCCTCTCTTACTTCTTGGAACACAGGCATAACATCTAAAAATACAGAAGTCATATTTGAAAGAATGGGGAGGAATCCTGCAAAGGCAAAGGAAGGTATAATGGAGGCTAAAAGGAGTTAAGTTCACAGAGGGCATAATAAACCACCATACCTAGGCTGAATAGTTCTGAATAAATAATATTCTTCTTTTGTAATAGAAATACCTACTTGATGAAAGAAATCATTGGCTCATACAGTCTCAATTAATTCTGATAGGAAAATTGTAGATATTTATTGATTTATTTTAGTAAATATCTTTATTGTGACCTCACTCACATAATACAAAACTTGTGGATTCCTACACACATATTATACTTAGTGAGGTCTTTGAATCTTACATAATACCTTAAGTGTGGCCTATGACACTGATATAATATCCTCACTTGGCATCTGACACTGACATATTATTCTGGATTTTATACTCACATAATACAATCACTGTGGCCTCTGACTCTTATACAATTTGCTCACTGTTATCTGTGACACTCACATATTACTATACTGGAACTTCTTATATAAAACCATCAAAGTGACCTCTAAAACACAAAATATACTCTCTCTCCCTGTTGCTTAAACACCCTCAGCAACTTGGCCTCTGACACTGTCAATATTCTCACTGTGACCTCTGATCCTCACAAATTATACTCTGTGACCTCTGGCACAAAATTACCTCCATATGACCACACTCACATATTACCCTCAGTGTGACCTCAGGCACTCAAATAATACCCTAAGTATAACCATTTTCACTGATAAAATATCCTAATGTGACCTCTGATTCTCAAAATATGCACTCAGTGTGATTTCTCACACTCATATAATACCCTCAGTGTAACCTCAGATAATAATATACCGCCTGCATGTGCTCTCTGACACATAATACAAATAATGTGGCCTCTGACACTCAGAATATTCTCATTGGGGCTTCTGACACTCACCTAACACCTTCACTGTGCCTATTATCCATCACATAATACCTTCATTCTGCCCTCTGACAATTAGAATATATCCTCAATTTGCAGTCTCACAATATTTTCACCAGACCTCTGATATTATATAAATTACTCAATGTGACTCAAACACTCCCATAATACCTTCGTGTGGCCTCTGTCATTTGCAGAATATCCTCACTTGTCCTCTGATAATATCCTTAATGTTCTTGTGTCACTCACATAATAGCCTTACTGTGGATTCTGATCACACACAAAAAAATTCTCATTATGGCTTTAGGCACTCAATTATTGTCACATGGCCTCTGTCATCCACAAAAAACCCTCACTGTGGATTCTGTCATGAACACAGGATAGTCAGTATGATCTCAGATATATAATAGTCTCCTGTGGGCACTGACAATCACATAATACCCTCATTTTATCCTATGTCTTTCACATAATATTTTCACTTGGCTGCTGACACTCATATACTACCCTACTGTGTTCTCTGACATTCACAAAACACCCTCATTCTGATCTCTGACACTGACATAATACCACCACAGTGACATGTCTCACTCATATTATTTCTTTAGTGTGATCTGAGACACAAACCTGATACCATCAATGTGTCCTCTAATTCACATATCCTCACTGTGGCTTCTTATGCTCATATAATTATCTCAGAGTGACCTCAGATGCTGACATAATACACTCACAACACCCTCTGACACACAGTGTTCTACCTGGGGCATATGATACCACAGTGAAACCTTCACTGTGGCTTCTGGCACTCACATAAATCCCTCACTCTGGTCTTTGACACTCACATAATAGCAATTCAGTGGCCCATGACAGTATTACAATAACTCACTGGGCTCTGACACTACATTGTATTTTAGCATGGCCTCTTAAACTAACATAATATACTCACTGTGACACTGAACACTCATTTACTATCCTCACTGTGTCCTATGACACTGACATAATATCCCATTTTTTCCTCTTACATTCATTTAATAATATGAATATGATCTCGGACACAAAGATAATATTCTCAATTTGGCCTCTTCTCTGATACTCACATAATACCCTCACTGTTACCTGTGACACACATCATATTCTCTCTTGGTCTCTGATGTTTATATGATAATTTCCATGTGGCCTCTGACATTCACACAATGTCCTCACTTGACTTGTGACCTTAACAAAATACCCTCATTATAACCCATTACAGTCATAAAATATCCACACTATGGCCCCTGATGTTGAAAATATTTTCTCATTATATCCTCTGACACATAATATTCTCACTTTTCCTGTGTCACTCACATAACCTTCTGTGTGATCTCTGATACTCATATATTATCCCCTCTGTGAACCCTCACATTCAAACGATACCCTTACTGTGACCTTTGGCACTGACTTATTACCTTCAGTGTGGCCTCAGATTATATCCTAAGTATGACCATGAAACTCACATCATACACTCACTGTGGCCTGTGATGCTTACATAATACCCTCATCATGACTTATGACTCTCACATTATAAATTCATTGTGACCCCTAATGCTGATATAATATCCTCACTGTGGTCTCAGACACTCGTATAATAATCTTTCTGGTACCTCTGACACTTATAATACTCTTAGTGTGACCTCTGACACTCATATGATAACCTCACTCACATCTGATTCAGATTAAATATTCTTTCTGTGACTTCTGACTCTCACACGATTCCCTCAAAATGGCCTCTGACACTCACATAACAACTTCATTTTGTTTTTTGACCTTCAAATATTATTCTCAATTTGCCCTGTCACTTACATAATACCTCACTGTGACCTCTGTCACTCAGGTAGTAACCTCTGTTTTACCAATGATGCTCACCAAATACGCACATGGTGACCCCAGAAGCTCACATTATACCATCAACATGGCCTCTTAGTCTCACATAATACCCCCATAATGACCTCTGACACTGAAAAATATCCTTCTGTGACCTCTGTCACTCAAAAAATACCTTCAGTGTGACTTCAGGTACAGTCATGATACTTTTATTGTTGCCTCTGAAACTAACATAATAACCTCACTTTTTTCTCTGATACTCATATCTCCTCATAGTGGCTTCTGAAACTCACATAAAACCATAAGAGTGACATAACAACCTCACTGTGATGACTGACACTAACATAATATATTTATTGCTTTCTTTGATACTCACTTTACCTCCCTATGGCATGTGACACTCAAAGAATATCTTCGCTGTGACTCTGATAGTCACAAAATATCCTGACTTGACTTCTGACACTCAACAATCAACACTTATGACACTCAACAATCTGACATCTCACACTCACAAAATAAGCTCATTTTCACTTGTGACACTCAAAAATATCCTCACTTGCCCTTTGACACTAATGTCATACTCTCATTACATTTGACACATATACCCTCACTCTGACCTCTGACACAAATGTCCTCCATTGGTTCTATAACTGATATAATACCCTCATCTAACATCTCAAACTCATAGATTACCCTCACTGTGACCTCTAATGCTTACTTATTACCCTCACTCTGGTCTATGACACATAAAATATACTCAGTGTGGTCTCTGACAGATACATAATACCCTCCTTTGGCCTCCAACTCTGAAATAATATCCTCAGTGTGACCTCTTTTATTCACATAATAACTTCAGTGTGACCTCTCTCACACACATAATATCCTTACATGACCTGAGTCACTCACAGAATACCCTCAATGTGTCCTCTACCTCTCCCATTATTCCCCTTCTGAGTCCTGTGACACTCAAATAATATTCCCATTGTTCTTTTTCAGAAAGTGACATAATACCTCTGTGGCCACTCATACTCACATTATGTCTTCCCTTTGATCTTTGACACTCACATTATTTTCTGAAATGACTTTGGACCCTTTCATTTATCTTCTCTGGTGCCTCTGATACTCTCCTAATTTCCTCACTTGTTATGTGACACTCACATGATATCCTCACTGTGAGTCTGATAGTCACATAATATCCTCACATGACCTCTGACACTCATATAATGTCCTCCCTGTCACCTCTTATAATCACAATTTAACCTCACTGGGACCTCTGTTACTTATGTAATACCCTCACTTTGGAATACGACATTCACAAATTATCCTCACTTGACTTCTGACACTAATACAATATTCTCACTTTAACCACTGACACTCAAATAATAGACTCACTGTGATCTAGACACTAATATTATGCACTCAATATGACCTCATACACAGACATTATACCCTTAATTGACTTCTGACACATAATATCATCAATGCTACCTCTGTCACATAGTAACTATACTGTGACCTCTGGCACTCACATAGTACCCTCACTGTACTCTCTGACACTCACATAAATCCCTATTTCTGATCTCTGACAATCACATAATACACACATTTTGACCTCAGACATAGACAACTACCACTCTCACCACTGTCACTCACATAATATTGCACTGTGTCCTCTGAAATTCACATAAATATTTTTACTGGGTCCTCTGACACACATAAGATATCCTCACTGTGACCGCTGACATTGTCATAATACCCTCACTGTGATGTCTGAAACTGATATAATATCCTCTCAGTGAATTCTTGTACTCATAATGTCATCATTTTGATCTCTGATACTAATATAGTATCCTTTTTCTAACCTGTGATTCTCACATAATACCCATAAATTGGCCTCCTATACTCACATATTACATTCAATGTGACTTGCCATCACTTAATACCTTTTTGTGACCTGAGACTCTCACATCATGCTTGCAATTTAGCCTCTGAAACTCACATAATATCCACATTTGGTCTCTGATATTTATATAATAAATTCAATCTGGCCTCTTACACACATAATATTCTAACTGTGACTTCTATAACTCAATACACTCACTTTTGCCCTTGATATTCACAGAATATTCTCACTTGGCATCTGACACTCACAAAATTCCATCACTGTTACCTTGACACTCATATAATACCCTCAATGTGGCCTCTAATACTCACCAAATACGTTCAATGTGGCCTTATACACTCACATAATATAATTGTCACCTCCGAAACATAACACACTCACTGTTGACCAAGAAAGTCACTGTGACTTTGGATACTCAAATATCCTCATGCTGGCCCCAGATGTGACAAAATATCCTCATTGTGGCTACTGACACCCACATAATTTCCACAGAGGCATCCCTGTGATTGGCAGTATATCCCAATTGTATTATACAAACATGCTAATAAAATACCTGCATTTTTGGCATTAAATAATTTTTATGAGTTATCATTAAAATTAATGTATTAACTACCATGTTGATTTCAATCCTAAGATGATATGCATACTTGAGTTTCTAAAAATGTCCTAAAGGTTTATTTGTGACTTTTAATACTAATATGATATCCACACTATGACATATCAAACTGATATGAGAGCTGCCTTTTAAAATTGATGTAATATTCATACTATAAGAAGTACAACTATTATAATAATGGCCCTGAGGTTTTAACACTACTACATTATCCATAGTATAGAATTTAATCTTTACATAATAGCTTCTATAGACCTTGGATATTGATAGAAGAGGTGTGTAATAACATCCATAACAAATATAATAGCTGTTATGTAGTTTATAATGCAAAAATAATATCATAATAAAACTCCTCAAGATAATGCAATATCTGTCTTTAGTTAATAGTATTACCAATCCCATATCATCCAAAACTGATAAAAAAGTTGTACTGTGGATTATATTCCTATTATAGAATCCATACTATTATAGATTTCTCATGACTAGGGCTGCTCTTTATGAGCTTCACTAGGAGTGAGCAGAGAGGTAAGACACAGAACAAACTGGAAACAGGATGCAAGTTCTCCAACAGGCTCCATTAGAAACAAACCATGCTCAGTAACTGAAAGAGTTCAGAAGGCAATTGTCAAGCCACATATAAAACATTGCCTTTGTCCCACTTCTCTGGGAGGAACACGTCACCAATAATGCAACTGCAATGAAACATCCCTCAGTCATGCTCATTTCATGGACCTATCAGGCCTATCATGCCACCTGGGATTTGATCTTTCAGATCTGACTTGAATTCTTGAACCTGAGACAAACCTGGTGGCCCTAAGTTCCATGGTCTCTTTGTCAGGATCACCATACCCTAAGTACACAGCTGCAGATATGAGGACATGACATATATAGCCTGCACTGCCTTGCTGCTCTTTGCTAAGACAAGGCAAGAGGGCAAATTCTGTGGGCCGTGTTTCCAGGGTATCTCAATCTCACACTGACATTGATTTTTCTGGGCTACACACTGTACCTTTAATCACTGTATTTGCCTAATTTGGATTTCAGTAAAGAAGCTGTGGCCATAATATATCACTTTAAAATATATTATTTTGTCTACATAGATCTAGCTGTCAGAAAAATCATAATCTTAAAAGAATGTGTGTTTTTGTGACTTTCCAATTTAGAGTTCAGCACACTACACCTCTGTCTTGGATGCTCTTCTTAGAAAGAGCCCTCAGAGCCTCAGTATTTGGATCTGGTGATGCTGTGCTTCAGAGTGTGAGAGTCAGCACTGGGACAACTGGGTAAAGAACCATGTTGAGAATATTGGTCAAAGATGTATTAGAGGCAGGGGACTAACACTCAGGTAGGCTTTATTGATACACTTGTTCAAGGGAGTTCTTTGTTAAGACAGCAAATCTGTTTCCAGTGGAATCAAACCCCTCTGGAACCCAGGATCCATTACCCCTTTTCTGTGATTTCTTTTTTCTCCTGTTTTGGATAATTAAGGAACGATTCCAGCAAATCAATTTTCAGGCATTTTCCAAGAGTGGTCAATGGAGAGAAATTATCACTAGCCGACCTTGTTAGCTTAAAGGCTTTTTACAGTGACTTGGAAGCTGACTGAACTTATGCTCATTTCATGGTCCTATCAGGCCTGCCAAAGCTCATACAGGGATCTTTCTCCTTCCTGAAGAAACTTAGTGGGTAGGGAATGTTATCACATAATGCCATAATGTCATAAGATGAATACCTATAGCAGCAGGAGATAAGGGGAGAATTTTCCATGACTTCGATTTTTACCAGTTTAAAAAACAGGGACTATTTTCTTTTTTCAAATTCATTGGTGCCTCAGGGCTTACCAAACTCAGCATGATTCAGAGTTGTAGGTCTTTCTTGTGGAGTTCCTCCCCATTTGTTGTTCCCTGGTAAATTTCAAGGAACACAGAAGCATTCAGCAAGGCACTATCCTGGGAGCTTTCCCACAGGAGTTATTTCATATATGAATATTGATATTCAAGTCTTTCCAAGCCAGTGGTCTATCATCAGACTCTCACCTTTGTGTGGAAAGGTAATGAAAAGCCAATTAGTTCTGAGTGCACAAGAAAGATGGTTCTAAGACTTTGAGATAATTTGCTAATTTTTGATGTTTCTTAATAGAAGAGAAGGACAGCAGCTTCTTGTGTTCATTAAAAAGTGGGCACAGGGCACTCTGTGAGCAAGCATTAGATTAATGATTATCCCCTGAAGAGAGTGTTTACCTAGTCCTTTTCCATTTTTCAAAACTGAATTCTCAGTCCATCTCTCTCCTCCAGTAACCTCCAGTAACCTATTGAATAAATATTGCCTTCTGAGCTGTTTTTTGATATTTCTACTGGGGTCTTCTTTCCAAATTTTAGTTAGAAGAATAGAAACCGTCTTCAACAACACATACAAAAAGAAGTGACCTGCTGTGACTTTGAAAGAAGCAATGCAGACCTTCCCTAAAGAAATAGAGAAAGAGAATTCCACACCCATGGTTATGACCATGGTATTGAACAAAGTTTTGGCAATTTCACACCATCATTTCTTCTTGAAAAAATTGCTTTTATGAATTTTATAACCAAAATGTTCTCATCTCTGTGAGGCATTTAGATATGGAAACAGAAATGCCAGTTCCTTGGTATTTAATGGGGTCCCTGGAACTTTGCCTGCTGCCACACAAATTTTCCAAAAAATCTCTGGAATTATAGCAGTGCCACTGCTATGGGACTATGGAGACAAAGAAATGAGAATTCTGATGACTACCTCTTGGGAGTGAAATATCATGCTCCTGCTGATTTATTTATCTTTGAAACCAGATGCTGATATGGATTCACTTAGATGGGGAAGCAACAGGTTTTGGACAATAGAATTCTCTGGTGCCAGTGTTCCCCTGTAATGTACCTACATCATACAATGAGAAGAAATATTGAAACAATTCTAAATTTCACTGGCAGCATTGGAAGGTCTATGGCACATGGAGTCTATCTCTGAAAATCAGGCATGACAAACTTCCAGTGGGGCAGAGTGGGAACAAGGACAAGGTAGAAGTCTATCTTTCCTCTTTCACTCACACCATGGAAGAGTTGTATGTCATCCCTTGTCCCTCTCCTTTCTGTGTTTTGTTTTCTGTATGTTGGTGCATTACAGACACAGGACTCAAACATTAGGGTTCCCAAGGAGTACATATGTAAATATCTTATAAACCTGATGACAACTTCAAAAGCATATGCTAGAATAATCCCAGGGGAATAAATGGCAAAAGTATTCAGGTCTTGTAAGGTGTAATGACTTCTTCAGGACCACCCACATGGCCAGAGGAGGAATGGGTCTGATCAAAACTGTATCTCCAAACCAGATGAGTTGTCTACACCTGGGACACTCTGGGGACCAGATCCAGTGTGTGTTGATGTAACCATGTCCACTTGTGTATTTTTCAAGGAAAGATGGGAGATATTTGCATCTCAGTGGGTCTTTAGAAACATCTTGTGTGAGAAAGGGCTTTGGGTATGGAGTCCCCAAGGAAGTGACCTCACTTCCTTGGCAGTAGAACACACAGAACTGTGTCAATGAGTATAGTGGTTAGGAGAAAAAATAAGAGTATAATGTATATGTGAAGAATTTGAAAACATAATTGCAGTAGATAACATTTTAGAGAAAACATTAAAATTTTAAAGGACCAGGAAAGAAACTGAACCTTGAATACACTAATAACCACTGAATACATTGAAACAGTAATTAAGACACCATTTAGCCCCTGCCAAAGTAAGAACTTGGGCAATTTAGTACAGATAAATTCCAATCAGAGCTTAAAATTAGGTGTTGCTGCTTATTATCTGTGATCTTTATGTAATCAGAACTAAAATGGTCTGCTCATTTATAAAATATACATAATTGAACATAGTTTGAAGTCCCTAGATATCAAATGAAATGACAGCCCTTGATAAGAAAGCACAGATGTAAATAAGTTACTGAAATAGTTTGAAAAGTGCAAAAGTATATTTACTTGTTCTACAAATATTTATTGTCCTTCTAACAGATTCCAGACTCTGAAGTTTGATATTTAGTGCTGAAGTTTAATATTTAAACTTTCTCTGGCCTAAATAGGAATTATGCTACAAGACAGTATAGAGAATCATTTTGACACATATCATCATAGGCAATAAAATATCTAGATGCAGACTGTCAGGTGTTAATAGTAGGAGTTTACTTCAGCTTGTTCAGTTGGGAGCAAAAATGATGGATTTGCTTCATACCTGAAACTTGTCCCTAAAACATATACATTTTATCCTGCTATTTATCATCTTACTTGGTAGCAATATAGAAATTAACCTTACATTTTTTTCTTATGAGTCATCTACCTAATAAGTTTGATATTACTATCAACAAAAAAGGTTTTTTTTCAGAGGTTGGAGTATAGTTCAGTTGTATAGGGCTTGTTAAGCATGTGTGGGCACTGGATTTGATTCTCAGTACCACATATAAATAAATAAAGGTCCATTAACAACTAAAACAAAAAAGTAAGCTATTTGTGCACAATGAATCTAAATGCATTCTGATGTCATGTATAATTAAATAGGATCAATAAAAATATTAAAAATACATTTTCAACTCTAAGAGATCCTTCTTCTAAATACATCAAGATAAACAATCCTCAATTTTAGTTCACTGAGAAAAATCTTTGTAGTGCCAAATTTATAATTTGATGACAAATTATAAAATATAGAATTAGAAATTACCAATTTGCAAAGTCTGACTTAAAATTTTTTTTCCTCAATATTTGAAGCAGATCAGCATTCTAGATAGCCCATAACCTTTTAAAAACAATATTTGAATATGCCTTTAGTAATTTCTAAATTATGTGCTTCTTTCTAGTAACCTGTCATATAGAACAATTAAGGACATTTTATGAGCTTTATTCTGCATTGTTCTAGGTAATCTTGCAATAGTCATCTGCAAATTAAATTATAAAATGGATTGGCAAATAATGCATCACAGGGATGCCAATCCATTTTATAGAGAATCAAATTACTGTGGTAAGTTTGGGAATGGAAGAAACCCCATTTTTTTCCCAGGGGATTTGTAATAATTTTTTTTTTTTTTTATCCCCTGCACTTCCTCACACTGCTTGACATTTGCAGGCCAGTGCCAATCCCCAGTCTGGACAAAGCTGCTTCTCCAGTACTGCTTTCTTAGAGCTCTCAAAAATCCTGAGGACATCTGCCTGCAATTAAGTGTGCATTAAATGATCAAATTTTTTCCTCCTGGGCTTGTTACCTGTCATGAGAAGAAAATTGTGAAACTCTCTGACCATTTGGTTTGCACTTTTCATCACATAGTCTCCATTTATGCTAGCATTTTAAAAACTGTTTGTTTATATTCAAATATATATGAAAATTGTGTTGCATTAAGTGAATTTTAATGTTTTTGTTTTATATACTCTTACCTCCTAAGCACTGAACACTGGTGATAGTGAAGAAACTTTCTTACTATATTTATTGTAACTAATAAGGATGTGAACAATTTTTTCTTTAATTTTACATATGCTAAACTATGCTTGTATACACACTATAACCAGCTGTGCCTTCTTTTGTCTTTAGTTTTATGTATTTTTATTACTAAGAGTTTTTGTTTGAAAGACAAAATTAGTATCAAAAAACTCGAGTAAAATTTTATTATTTTTCACAAGTCAGCAAAATATGAAAACATGTTCATATCACTTTTTTCTTTTAGCTTTCAATTGTATAAGAATTTGCCTTAGAGTCTCTTGTTAATTGAAATTAGGTAAATGTGATGTCCAAGTAACAATTTTGTAATAGTAACTAAGCCATACTTAGACAATAAACATTCATGAAAGAAAACATTCTAAAGAGCATATTTTTAAATTTGAAGCCACTTAGATGTTCATATCTTTTTTCCTCCCTAACAGAAATCTGAAATGAAAAGTCACCAGTCCATAGCATTCATACTACTATAATTTTTAGGTGAGTATATTGTTATTTCAAAGATTAGCTCTGATATTTCCTACAGAAAGATCACACCAACCTGATATATTTACTGTATTAATAGGAGTTGGGTTTCTCTAAATACCTGGAACCATAATTAACATTTAAAAACCTAATATTTTGAAAAGCTCACTGGTGATGAGCTCAAACAACAAAGAATCAATTTTGTAGCACATTTGTGAGGATAGACACAATTTTTGATAGATCAAAAAATGTACTGGAATAAAAAATAGAATGAGGTAATGAAGGCATTGCTTGTGGAAACTGAGACATAATAAACTGCTTTATGTTTTGCTAAATTGATGGTGACAATGGAAGAAAACCTGGCAAAAATTCTTCAGGAATCACATCACTGTGGAACTTCCTGCAGTTACAATAAAAAAATTAATTTCTGTAATATAGTTTAGAACAGTGATAAAAAAAAATTGAGTTCTGTAAAAAAAAAATCAGGAGGCACCATTCACATGGCATCAAACCTATATATGAAGCAGGAGTTTTCCAAGTACATAAATAAGCTAGAAAGTGCCCATTTAAGATTAGGTTAACCATAATCCTTAACTACAAAGTAACAGAAACCAACTTGAAATGTAACTAAATGGCTGATCCAAACCAGGCATTAAATGGCAGGGATTATGAAAAGACTAAAAAGTGAACTTTATGAGAAAACATTTCTTAAATTTTCAAATACTAAATTAGGATCAGTTAGAAATTCCCATTTTCAGCTGGAATCAAGCTTTTCAGTTGTGTGAAGACACAGATTTTTATGAAAAAATTCAACAACTCCAGTAAGGTGTTATTGTAAAGTAATGGGACTGTCTCTAAAATCCACAAATAGACATGACTGGTATTACATTATAGGTTAATTGTTTGCTAAAATAAAAGAAGCTGGTTCAGGGAACTGACAATTACTGAAATTCAAACGTGTGAGCTAGAAGAGCTGAAGGGGGTCTTTGAGAACGCTTCCCTCCACCTGTTCTTGATCAGGAAAGGATTGCAGAAGCTGAGACTTGCCTGGGGCCACTGAACACATTGAAGGTATAATAGAGAAGGAAATTCCAATTTTATTTCCCCAAGGTCTACCTGTAATTAACTACCGGTTCAAACTTTTAGGGTAGAGAAACAAGGATAAAAATTATAGGAAAGGGGCTGGGGTTATAGTTGAGTTGTAGAGCACTTGCCTAGCATGTGTGAGGCACTAGGTTTGAATCTGCACACCACATGGAAATATATAAAATAGAGGTCAATTGTCAACTAATTTTTTTAACTGTAGGATAAGAGTGCATACAAAATGCAACATTCTTATAGAGAAATTAAAATAAGTCACAGAAAGAATTTCGACTAAAATTTTTTAGTTATATAATTTTTTTTTCTCTTTTTTCTTTTGATTCATTGTACACAAATGGAGTACAACTATCATTTCTCTAGTTGTACACAAAGTATAGTTATGCCATTTGCATATTCATATATGTACATAGGGTAATGATGTTTGTCTCATTCTATTATCTTTCCTTCCCCCACTCCCTGCCCATCCCTAATTCTGGCTAAGCAATTCATCCTTCTTCCATTCTTCCCTTACATCCCTATGCCTCCATAATGTGTCATCTACCACTTACCAGAGAAATCCTTTGACTTTTGGCTTATTGAAATTGGCTTATTTCACTTAACATAATATTCTCCAACTTCATGCTTTTACCTGCAAGAGTCATAATTTTATTCTTTATGGCTGAATAATATTCCATTTGTATATGTACAACAATTTATCCATTTATTTATTAAAAGGCATTTACGTTGGTTCTACTATCTACCATAAATTAAGCTGCTATAAACAATGATGTGGCTGCCTCACTTTAGTATGCTGATTTTAAGTCCTATGAGTATAGGCCAAGGAGTGGGATAGCTGGGTAACGTGGTGGTTACAGTCTAAGTTTTCTAAGAAATCTCCAATCTAATTTCCAGAATGGCTGCTCCAATTTGTAACCCCACCAGTAATGTATGAGGGTACCTTTTCCCCCACATCCTCACCAACATCTATTGTATTGCTTATATTCTTAATAATTGCCATTCAAATTGGGGTGAGATGAAATCATAGGATAGTTTTGATTTCCATTCTCTTATTAGTAGAGTTGTTGATGTTTTTTATATATCTGTTGATTGCATTTAGATCCTCTTCTGTGAAGTGTCTCTTCATTTCCTGAGCCCATTTATTGATTGGGTCTTTTGTATTCTTGGTGTAAATTTTTGTATTCTTGTAGATTCTGGAGATTAGTGCTCTATCAGAAGTGTGTGTGCAAAGATTTTCTTACACTCTGTAGGCTCTCTCTTCACATTGTTGATTATTTCTTTTCCTGAGAAAAAAATTTTAGTTTGAATCTATCCCAATTATTGATTCCTGCTTTTATTTCTTGTACTTTGGGAGTCATGTTAAGGAAATTTGGTCCTAAGAGAATATGATGAAGATTTGGACCTACATTTTCTTCTATTAAGTGCAGAGCCTTCTGGTCTAAATCTTAGGTTCTTGATCCATGTTGAGTTTTGTGCAGGGAGAGAGAGAGGTGTTTAGTTACATTTCCTGCATATGGATTTTCAGTTTTCCTAATACCATTTGTTGAAGAGGCAATCTTTTCTCCATTGTATGTTTTTGGCACCTTTGTTTATTATGAGGTAACTATATTTATGTGGGTTTGTCTTGTGTCCTCTATTCTGTACCATCGGTCTACCTACCTACTTTTATGCCAATACCATGCCATTTTTGTTACTATTGTTCTTAGTATAGTTGAAGGGTCAGGTGATACTCTCTGCTTCTCTCTTCCTGCTGAGGATTGTTTTAGCTATTCTGGGTGTCTTATTCCTCCAAATGAATTTCATAATTGCTTTCTGTATTTTTATGAGGAATATCATTGGGATTTTAATTGGAATTGCATTGAATTTGTATAGCACATTTGGTAGTATGGCCATTTTGACAATATTAACTTTGCCTCTCCAAGAACATGGGAGATCTTTTCATCTTCTAAGGCTTTCTTTAATTTCTTTCTTTAGTGTTTTGTAATTCTCATAGTAGAGGTCCTTCACCTCTTTTGTTAGATTGATTCCCAAGTATTTTATTTTATTTTTTGAGACTATTGTGAATGGGATAGTTTTTCTAATTTGCCTTTCAGAGGATTCATCACTTATGAGCAAAATGCATTAGATTTATGACTGTTGATTTTATATCATGCTACATTGCTGAATTCACTTATGATTTCTAAAAGTTTCTGGTGGAATTTTTCTTGATATCTAAATATAGTCATGTCATCAAATAGTGATAGTTTGTGTTCTTCTTTTCCTATTCATATCCCTTTAACTTCTTTGGTGTCTCTAATTGCTCTCCCTAGAGTTTCAAGGACGATGTTGAATAGAAGTGATGAAAGAGGGCATTCCTGCCTTGTTCCAGTTTTTAAGGGGAATGTTTTCACTTTTTCTCCATTTAGAATAATGTTGACCATGGAGTTATCATAGATATTCTTTACAATGTTGAGGTATGTTCCTACTATTTTTTCTAGTGTTTGGAGCTTGAAGGGGTGTTATATTTTATCAAGTGTCATTTCTGCATCTATTAAAATAATCTTGTGATTCTTAACTTTAAGCCTGTCGATGTGTTGAATTACATTTGGAGATTTCTGGATGTTGAAACAACATTTCATCCCTGGGATGAAACCTACTTGATCATGGTGCACTATCTTTTGAATATATTTTGTATGTAATTTGCTAATATTTTGTTAGGAATTTTGCATCTATATTCATTATAGATATTGGTCTGAAATTTTCTTTCCTCGATGTGTCTTTATCTGGCTTTGGTTTCAAGGTGATATTAGCTTCATAGAATGAGTTTGGAATAGTTCCTTCCTCTGTTATTCATAGAATACTTTGAGGAGTATTGGAATGGGTTCTTCTTTGAAGGTCTTGTAGAACTCAGTTGAGAATCTATCTGTTCCTGGACAATACTTTGTTAATAGGCTTTTGATGAATTCTTCTCTTTCATTGCTTGAAATTGATCTATTTAAATTGTGTATGTCATTCCATTACACACTGATTGAATGACATAATGCACATTTAGTTAGTAATTACTAAGAATGTAACAGGGGGTTTCAAGATGGCTGCCTAGAGGGTGGCTGCATTTCATGTTGCTCCAGGACTCAGGATTCAAAAGAGGAGATATTGAGATGCTTGGGACCAACTCAAAGCAGCCGGGTGACTCTCACCCCCTGGGAGGCATCCCGGATGGGACGGTGGTCCCGGAACGCAGGAAACTTTGTGAAGTAGAACTGCCAGCGAGACGCCCCCTCCCCCCGCTGGAGCAGTGAACTCGAACAGCTGGGAGCGCCGTAAAGGAGGCCGCTCGGCACAGCGCTGGGACTCGGAGCAACCACTGGGGCTCCGGCAGCCGCCCAGGGGAGGAGTGGCGAGGAGAGCTGTGTGGACTCAGGACACCGGGGCCTGCCCTGAGGAGGAGGAGGAGGAGCGTGGCCACTTGGATTCGGAGTGACTGCACCAGAGCTACAGGCGGTTACCAGAGGAGAAGCCGCGTGGCGAGCTGTTTGGACTCAGAACGATGCTTCTGAACCCCGGGGCCTGCCCTGAGGACGAGGAGGAGGAGGAGTGCGGCCGCTTGGATTCGGGTGACTACACCAGAGCTACAGGCGGTTGCCAGAGAAGGGGCTGCGTGGCGAGCTGTTTGGACTCTGACCACTTCTGAAACCCGGGGCCTGCCCGGAGGAGTAGGAGGAGGAGGAGGAGGAGCGCGGCGGGTCGTTTGGACTTGCAGTGACTGCATTAGCGCTCCAGGCGGCTGCTCAGAGGAGAAGGCGAGTGGTGAGTTGTTTGGTCTTAAAGTGACAGCTCCTGAACACAGGGGGGCTGCCTGGAGGAGAAGCGTGGTGGGAAGCTTGGTCTTGAGTGGCCGCACCAGAGCTCCGGGCGGTTGCCCAGAGGACCCGTGCAGCGGGTCACGTGGATTCAGAGCCACTCAGAGGACCTGCTCCTGAACACCCGGGGGGTTATCTGGAGAAGGAGGAGGAACGGGGAGGGTCACTTCGACTCGGAGTGATTGATTGCCCCAGGCTACGGTGGTTGGTGGGAGGAGGAGGCAAGAAGTAAGTTTCTTGGACTCCTAGTGACTGCAACCGAAATACTGGGTGGCTGTCTGAAGGAAGAGGCCTGTGGTGGGTCTCTGGGACTCAGAGCGATTGTTCGGGGCCCACAGGTGGCTGCTCAGAGGAGGGGCCACACAGCCAGGTGATTAGGTGCAGAGCAGGGTCCCAGGATCTAGGAGGCTTCTGGGTGGAAGAGCCGCACAGAGACAGGCTTAGGGCGGAGCGAAGGTTCCAGGCCTGTGGGCAAATTCTCTGAGGAGGGGCAGCCTAAGGAGATTCATCTGCGAAGAGTGAGGCTCCCAGGTCCAGGAGGTAGGGCCGGGCCCCTGGGAACTTTGCAGAGGAAGGCAGCCCAGCCCAGGCAGTAGCTGTAAATTGAGGGGAACCTCTAGGAGGGAACTGACAGCGAGACCTCCCCACCGGGTGAGTCTTCCCTGCCGGGTGAGGTTTCCCCACAAGGACGGTAAAACCAGAGACTCAGGCACAAACAGGCCTTGCCTCAGCCCGCAGCCTAGGTCCCTTTGGATGACAATTGGTTAACAAGTGGAGGCACCTCTGCCCACTAGCAGGGATTATACCCCACCTGAAGGCCACCACTCCTAGAGAGGCAGCTTCCTTGTGGAGCACCGCATTATCAACTTCCTCCATGACTTCAGCCTACTGAAGGCTAAGGGGGGATATATATAGAAATCTTATGGGTGGATCATATCTCTAGAAACCTGTAAATGTCTTTGAGATTTTCTATTTTGTTGAAGTATAGGTTTCCAAAGTACTTTCCATAATTATGTTTTGCATTCAGTACTGGTCTGTTGTGATTTTCCTTTTACATCATGAATTTCAGTAATTTCAGTTTTCTCTCTTCTTCTCTTTGTAGTGCAGCTAAGGGCTTATCAATTATGTTTATTTTCAAAGAACTAACTTTTTCTTTTGTTAATTTTTATATTGTTTTCTTTTGTTTCAGTTTCATTGATTTTCAGCTCTGATTTTAATTATCTTCTGTCTTTACTACTTTTGGTGTTAATCTGTTCTTTTTCTAGAGCTTTGAGCTGTAATGTTAGG
Source organism: Sciurus vulgaris (assembly GCF_902686455.1). NCBI lineage: Eukaryota > Metazoa > Chordata > Mammalia > Rodentia > Sciuridae > Sciurus > Sciurus vulgaris. The sequence goes on along the minus strand of NW_027632955.1, from coordinate 2,912,158 downwards.
ACATTTAATTGTCGACTTTTTCTTCTTTCATTGAATGCACACCTTGTGATGAATTTTCCTCTTTGTACTGCTTTATCGTGTCCCAGAGATTTTGAAATGTTGTATCATTGTTCCCATTACCTATAAGAATTTTTTAATCTCCCTCAATATCCTCTGTATCCATACATCATAAAATAGTATATTATTTAGTCTACAGGTGTTGGAATATTTTCTGCTTTTTACTCTGTCATTAATTTCTAATTTCACCCATTATGGTCTGATAGAATACAAGGTAGCATCTCCTTTTGTATTTGCTAAGAGTAGCTTTGTGGCATAACATGTGGTTTATTTTAGAGAAGGATCTATGTGCTGCTGAGAAGAAAGTGTATTTACTTGCTGATGGATGGAATATTATATATATATCTATATGTCTGTTAAGTCTAAATTATTGATTGTGTTATTGATTTCTATAGTCTCTTGTAAATTTTTGTTTGGAAGATCTGTTCCATGGTGAGAGTGTTGTGTTAAAGTTACCTAGTATTGTTGTGATTTGGTTTATTTGCTTCCTGGAATTGAGAAGTATTTGTTTAATGTACATGGATGCCCCATGTACAGAAATATTTATGATTTTTATACTAACTTAAATAACATTGAGTACTCTTAACTCCTTAAATTCCATGTGGTAATGTGGTAGATAAAACGTGTTTATAATTGTATTTTGTCATCACTAAAACAAGGTTACCAGGAGTCAAGTCCTAACAGGTACAATTATATATACAAAGGGGATCCAAAGTCAATTGTGTTTCAATGAGAGTACTATAAATAGCATAAATATTTATCTTATTAAAATGGTGTAGTTTATTTACATTCAAAAATTTTATAAGAATTGTTTTAAAATGTGAACAAAAGGGTTCAACAGAAAGGAAAAAGATTTTAAATTTGAAAATATATTTAGTATAAGGAAAAATGTTTCTGGGTAAGAAAGTCTATATGATGCAATACATGAGAATCTAAGTAAGTGCTAAGGAAGTCTGTGTGTAAGTAAAGGACAAATTTCAACAAGTTTGTCTGTAACTAAGTTGGTTAGATGTATGTGAGACAATCAATTAAAGCTATTTAGGTTTTTTCCCTAAGGTCAAATATTAATGTGTTAATATAAACCAATTTTAAATCTATATATTAAAATGACAAGGATTTAAAAAAAACACTAATTTATCTTAACATCTGTCTGTTATGTTTTATTCTTTAGAATAATTAGTATTAAAATTTAGGGTTCATACAATTTTGGTTTTAAACAAGTAAAGTTGGAACATTGTACTATGTTACAGAGTCTAAATTTTCTTTAAAAGCCAAACATGGTTAACATAAAAATGTCAAGGTAATTGTAGAATGCCACTTTTCTTTGTATATTAAATATGTTCATATCTTTCAGGTACACCTGTCTTTAAAGCAGAAAATCTATCAAGTTTTTTTTTTTTTTTTCAAACTAAACTTGTCTGTAATGGTTATTTTAAACTTATAAGCACAGTAAATTTTATTGGGACTGATTTATATTATTTAGTGCTCTATAAGGACCAGTTTCAATAGGATATATGGAGAATTTATGTTAGTTTTTTAAACTGAGATATGAAAAATTAAATTAAATTTAAGTGTATTTCTAAAAGTTAGCAAGAGCCTGATTTATTTAAAGGTTAACATAGTGAAGCATGAAAACAAAAATTATTTTGCTACACAGAAGGAAAGCTAAAATCTCTCTCAGCCTCTCCTTGATTTATGTTTAGGATTGTAAGGACATACTATGTTAATTAATATTATGTAGACTCTGAAAACAACATATGTAAACTTTGTAAGATGATGTTTAAAGAGGAAGCAAAGATCAGCTTCAGAACTAGAATGCTTTAACTAGGATTTTTGAAGAGCCTCACCTTACCTGAGATAAGGTTCTATCTCTCACCATACTATGTATCAGAGTGGCTCCAAATAAGCCAAACCTCAGCTCATTTGAAGTTATATTCAAAAGATTGTTGTTTATTGTAGAATTACTGTGATCTCAAACAGGGAATATAATACATAGCTCACCAAATTCAAGGTATGTATTACAAAACTAAATATATTTTTACTGTTGTTAATTCCATTTTGTATTTCCTTGCAAGCTCTATAATTGCTGCTTGATTAAAGCTTTCAAGAATCTTGCTTCAAGAACAAAGAGCCTAAATTACAGATAATAAGCCATCATTTACTGGACAGAAAATATATACCCCAATTAAGTAAAGGGATATAAGGTTGTAAAGTCATAAACGTTAAAGTTAAAGCCCAGTACTCTTACTTTCTGACTGTTGATACTGACTGGCTCAATATTTAAGATCAAACTTAGAGATTGACATTAAAATACAGAACTTCTCTAAGGAGATTTGTAACTCTGGGCCACATGACCTCCCAATCAGGAAGAGTAATGAGATCACTAAATTATAAAAATCAAATCAGTTCACCTACTGCAAAGGGGAGGGTTATTGAAAAAGGGAGACATCCCTGATGCTTCCAAGGAAGCCACCTCATCAAGGAGATCCTACTTAGTAAATGGAACTAAAGAAGTTAATAAGCTGCTCTCTAGTTCTACATGAGTGTCCCCTGTGGAAACTCAGCTGACACTTATCAGCAGGTAGAAACAAGGACTGTTTGACCAACTTGATCTTGAACACCTAGCAAAACAGTTAAAAACCAAACCATAACCATTCCTGGGCATTAAAGGAAGAACCAATACTCAAATGTAACTTAAGATGTATATTTGTGTTAACCAAAGAATAAATAAGACTGGAGACTACAAAAGAGATTCTTATCCAGGCAGGTGTGCCTTATAACTATCAAGAGAACTGCTAGGGTCAGAAATTTTTCATCATTTTAAGGCTTACAGATCTTTCTAAACAAGACCCAAGCCAGCAAAATTGCCTACAGAACTCCCTACAAGATCACATACACAAGTTCAGCAACCAGTCAATCAATTGCTTTTCCTTCAAAAGTACTAGACCCTAACACACAAAGCTGATATCTGTGATTTAATATTGACACCTCTGACTCCAAAACTTCTGCTCCCACCTAAAGCCCTCCCCTAATTTCATTTTTACAGGAATGAGACTCTTCAACCCCTCACCAACAGGGAAGAAGCTACAGAAGAAGACCATTGTCCCACCCCTGATATCTATAAAAACAAAAAGGATGAATATTGGTATGAGATCTGTCACCATTATTTTGCTTGCCACCATTATTCTGCCCCTCCACACCATTTTACAACATAGATTGTAAGCCTGAGAATTTACTAATCAGTCCTTGGTTCAGATTGTTAGCCCACAAACTTTCTCAATCAGTTGTTGGTCAGATTCTATTAGTCCATAAAAATCCACTACCTAAGAATGGCTCCCTTGCCATTCTATCCTCTCACCCTTGTGGTCAGGCACTCTGCCTTGCCACTTAATAAAATACCTGTGTGCAGTTTCCATATCAGGAGTGGTTTCTGGGTGCTTTCAGTTGGGATGTTTATAGATGTGTTTAGCACTTAATATGTACACAACACACTGAATGAATCACCAAAGAATTATAAATATTTTTATATCAGTAAAGGTTCCATAGTATATTTGTTTGTAAAACATTCTTGAATGATAAATTTATAAAAATAGAAAAGGCTTAATTGTGGCCATGAGTAGTGGGGAGGGCAGCAGGAGAAAATAGATGTGACTCAGAAGTCAGCATGAGGGGTATTTAAGATGGACATTGTCTATACCAGAGCTGTATCTCTTTAATTTCACGAGTGTTAAACCTGGGGGCATTCTATATAATGTTGAGCAGATGGTATCTCTCTTTTTCTTAACACAACTCTATATAAATATAAAATTGTTTAAGAATAAAGTTACCTTACTTGAATAAATAAAACTTTAAATGATTGAACCATACCAAACCGATATACAAGTGATTACCATTCTAAAATTATCCAAATTTTCCCTTAGAAGTTGGCTAAAACAAGCATAAAAATGAAAAAAATGTAAACAATAATGACAGATGTACTTTCCAGATAGTTCATAAAAATATCTTCCAAGAACAAAACTGGTTGTACATCCACATTATTCTCAGTAAACATTATTTTCCTCAAGTTAATAATACATTTCACTACTATTTCACAGTGCACAATGTTCACATGAAAAATACATGCACATTTGTTTTTTATAAATTAATGAAGTTGAAATCGTGTGTTCTTTTAGAAATTCAGAGGAAAACAATAAAATATATTTGAAAATATTTAACCCTTAATATTTTAATGGAGCTGGTATGATACAGAAAAAATATGGAAAAAGTGATCCTGTAATTGTGGTGAATCCAAGAATAACTATGAATTATTCGATCCACAGATTCCATTTACAAAATGATTCAACTCTTTTTCTCACAGACTAAATCATTAAGCAAAAATCACAGATACATGAAATAAACTTTTATAAGTAATGGAAGAGTTAACTAGAAGTAGAGCAATTTGTTTTCATGTGGTACAACATGAAAGGATGCATTTATGAAAGCCTGAGAGAGGAAAAGGGACTCCAAAACATAAGATAAGCATAATTCAAAGTATGTTGTCAAGCTATCTGACTGTAATTGAGTTCAGACCTTTAAAATGTTATCAGATGGAAATCACAGACTCATGAAAATCACCTCACCCTGCCACAGAACAGAGCCAATGCTGGCAACTTCCATTAAACACTGAGTAAGCAGTTTCTTAGCGTGGCAGTATTTCAGGATACAGGTAATGGATATACTACAATTAATATTTCTAAAGCAGCTAGCAACAAAACAAGTTCACTCATGTTTCCAAGACCACATCAAAGAGAACTATTGACATTTTTTAAAGAGCCAACTTCTGTGAAAGAAGATGCTACCTAGCAGGCTTGGTAAAGTTTAGGTGGGAAATTCTGATTTAGGTTAGAAAGCTCTTGCATGAGATTGCATCTCCATTTTCAAATGTTATTTGTAATTCAGCAGATCCTCCTCCTATTTTAGAGCTCACCTCTGATTTCTAAATAAAAATCAACAGAGGGAGAAACAGTGGACTGGCAAAGCTGCAGACACTGAAAGTTTTGCGCAGGGATTATACAACACCCAGTTGAAATTGGGAACCAGGCCCTTGGGGGACATGGACAGGGCCCAGTGGAGAGGACTGAAAAGGTGGGTTGATGTGGACTGGCACTTGAAATTTGAATTTCACCAAATGTCAATCATCCTTAGATACCAGTTTGCAGTGGTGAAATTCAGACACTAATTAGTTCACCAATAGTCAGAGTAATGGGACAGTTCTCCAACATTCTTTGAAGGAGCAGAGGGTGGGGGTTGCAGCTTTAAATGTTTTTATAGCTTGATTAAGGGAAAAAAGCAGCAACATGGCGCACACTCACTAGCTCAGTTTTCCTCTCATGGATTCCTCACGGATTAAAGGCACACTGTATTAACCAACCCAGACTCCAGACCCAGCTATGCTCCATCCTGACCCAAGTGACTCTGAGAAAAATGTCGGGGGCACAGAAGCTCATGCTGCCAGTTCTTGATATCATGCCCTGAAGCCTAACCAGGATGGAGAGTCCCCCACAGCCTACACCCCACCCTACCCAACCTTGATGATATCCTGTCTTGTGAATCGCACCCCCATCCACCATGCCTGGCCACAAACAGGCCCGTGCCCCCTGGTGGCACCAGTGTCAAGCCCACACCCCAACCACTTTCTGAGGGCTCCCAAAACAATAGCAGGTTCGTGAAGCGCCTGCAGCACAAGGGCCAATTTGGCTGCCTGCCACCTCGCACCAGCATCCCAGGTGTTGCACTGTAACGCGGCTGGGAAGGTCCCTGAAGCCTTCCCAGCTGCTAGTTTGGGGTGCACCTAGACCTATCAAATCACTGAGGGCCCTGCACCCTGGTGCGGGAGTGGGCAGGGACGCAGCAGCTGCCCTGCAGGTGATCCATTTGCCTGGTCACTCCTGGTGGCCACCACCAACTGGTCCCCATGCGATCAGGCTGAGAAGAAAGAGTGCTGACTCACCGTCACCTCTCCGTGGGCAGCACCAAAACTCCCCATTCAGGGTCCCTTCAATGTAACACTTGTGCAGAAGCAGATGGCCCAGAGAGGCAGCTCATGCCTGGACACAGCCCCTCCTGCCTGCCTTCAATTTTACACTGATCTGGCAGTTTCTCATGCAGCCTTTGACCCTAGGGAACTGGGGCAGTCACTTCAGACAGCTGCACCTCAGGACAGCTCAGGGCAGGGCTTGAGGGCCTGGCTTGCATGGACAGGGTGCCCAGATGCTGTGGGCCAGGTGGGACCCATGCAGGTAAGGCAGGTGAGGGAATATTGTGGGTCTTGGTCCAGGGCATGTGGGTTTACCCCTGCATGTACCCAGGGAAGTGTCCTGTACCCACATGCAGTCTCTGTGCTTGGTAGTGTCATGCAAAGTTGGTGTAACTGTTAATGAGAAATAAATGCATTTTTTCATTCCTAACAACAAGAAGCACCATGGGGTCCAACCCCACTTGTGGAGAGTGGTGAAGAGGATGGGAGAGTAGTGAATGAGATTGGGGGTCTGTTATAACCTCATAGCTGTGGCATGCCAGGAGCCTGGAAATGTTTCTATGCAAGGGCACAGGATGCATAGCTGCTGTGGTAATGCCTTGCATGAGTGGGCTCTATGAAAGAGTCCTATTAGCTCTGACCTTCATCTCAGGTACACAGCTCCAGGAAAGGAATAAATTCATATGCTAGACAATCACACATTTCACCAGCTCTGCTTTCCAGGTTTCTGCCTATCTTATAGAAACTTTTAACAATAGAGCTTTTCAGAGCTTTGTGTAGCTCTCAACTTTCCAAATATGGATTGCAACTACAGAAAAACTACATAGTATGTCCTAATTTGTGTAGCTTTCCTGAATATAAGAATTGCATGGTCTTTAACCTGATAATGAGACATATATAAATAAAGATTGATGGCATAACTCTTTACAGCTGCATCTCCATTAGAGAGCACAGCTCCACCTGATCCAAACTTAATCTTCAAGGCCTTTGTCTGTGAATCTTTATTTTCCAATCCCTCTTCATTCCTGGTCAGGAGAGTTTGATTGCACCCACCCAAGTTCATAGGAGTGGACATGGCTTTGATAAACTTTATTACAATTGTAAAAATCCTGGTCATCTTCAAAAGGACTGTAAGATAAAAAAGGGGGGCTGAAAAAACAGCCCAATCAGAAATCCAATCTGTCCTAAAGGATTTCATTGGGCTAATCAATGCAGATCTAAAACAGACATCTCAAGAAACCTAATTATGAGTCACCTTCCAACCCAAGGCCAAAGGAGGAGGAACCCTTCTCATCTGCAGATGCAGATGTATCTTTCACAGATGTTTCCAGTTCAAACAGAAGGTCCTTCCACAAATACTTTTATGCTACTAGAGGGAGCACAGGATTATATTTGTTTACTAATGAGGATGCTCAAATATGTCTCCCTGGGGAAGTTTATAAAATTCTTACCCAAACTGAAGGACCTCTACACAAAGGTAACTTTGGCTTAATTTTGCCCTGCTCTCACAGTGCTAAAGAAGAAAAATCTATAATTCTTCAAGTGACTGTTTCTGATTACTGGTGTAATGTACATTCAAGTTTGGTCTCATATGCCTTTAATTCTCCCCACAGGATCCTTCATATAGCTCAGTTAATTGTCATTCCTTATATTACTCCCCAACAACCCCTAAATGAAAGAGGAAATACAGGATTTGTTTCCAGTATTATAGGAGCATGTTTACATATTACCAAAAATAGGTGAAAATTAACCCTTATTTTAATGAGCAGTCAATCACAGGGTTATTGGACACCGGTGCTGATGTAACAGTTATACCTGTCCCAATGTTGCCTTATGAATGGACCTTTCAAAGGTCCATCCTGGTTTGGGGCATTAGAGGAAAAAACAAACAGGTGTCTAAAAGGTCTCTGTGGTTGAAATGCTTCACTCTTTCCAACACACAACAAGTTATTACTCACATTCAACTGTACGTTATGGCTATTCACTTTCCTATAAGGGGCAAAGTCATCTTATGCAAGTTACATATGCCTATGGAGTCACCTTTTTTATAGGGGTCTCTGTGGGAATGATCACCTTGTCATTAAAGCAAAAGGTCATCACTCCTGTCTGGGTAAAACAATGCCCACTGTCTCAGGAGGGGTGGCAAGTGCAGAGGTTCTTATTCAAGATCAGTTAAAATTGGAACATATTGAACCTTCTACCAGTCTATGAAATACACCCATTTTTATCATTATACAAGAAATCAAGGAAATGAAGATTATTAGAAGATTTAAGGGAAATTAATGAATTCATACAACATATGGGCCCACTTCAATGTAGATTAATTGCCTAATCCTAATTTAATTCCTCAAGATTTTTCTTTATATGTAATAGATTTAAAAGATTTTTTTTTACTATACTCCTTTCCTGATGTTCAGAAAAAATTGCCTTCACTCTTCCTGTTTTCAATCATCATAAATCTGCTGATAAATATCCATAGTAAGTTCTTCCTCAAGGTATTTTCAGTAGACCCACATTATATCAACATTTTGTGAATAAGGCTCTTCAGTGTTTCTGAGAATTATTCCCACATATTCTCCTTTGTCATTACATGAGTGATAATTTGATTGCTGGGCCAATACTAACAGAACAAAATTTAACTAAATTACACACATTTTATTACAATCTGGCCTCTATGTGGCCACAGAAAATAATTAGTGACAACTCCCTATTAACTAATTAGGACATAAATACTCCAATTTTATTCCATTCTTCATGTTCCGAAATGAACTCTTTCTTCCAAATTCTTCATAGTTCATTTACAGCAACTATTAAGACATTTTAATTGGGTTCCACCATATATTACTTTAACTACTGATATGTTGTCACCTTCTTTTTTTTTGTTGAGAAAACAACAGAATCCCACTAGTTTTTTCAGTTAACTCCTTCACTAACTGCAGTTCTTCAGCATGTTAATGAGAAGTTATCTACAGTTCTTACAGATATGTTCCCAACTCTCAATGTTTATGTTATTTCTAATAAGCTTTACAGGAAAGTCTTATGCTTTTATTGCAGCTGTTGCCATTTATAATCAAATCTTTTATGTAATATAGTGGTCATATTCTCAATTTTCAGGAAAAATTATTCTCCCTTATGCTGATATATATGTTCACTTGATCTCAGATAGTTGTTATATTTTATCTCTTACAGGAACAAATATTTATGTATTTATCTTACTTTTAGAAATACTTAATATTTACAGTATTGAAAATTTTCTTCATATTCTCAAGCTTTCTTAATAAATTTTTAGTTTCTATTTCTTTCCATGCACCTCAGGATGAGAGTCTTTCCTTGTGTCAAGTCTCATGCTCCTTCTATAATCTCCTCCATTTCATTTTATAGTGGGATGACTGTCTATACTGATGGAGAAAAACAACAGGGATTATTATTTATAGTCACTGATAAAAATGGGCTGATTACTACACATTGCCTCAAGCTTCTCCTCAGTGAGGAAAATGAGCTGCAATTATTTTGGCTCTTCATATGTTTCCCACCACATTAAACATCATTACAGATTCTCAGTATAGCCAAACTGATACCTCATACTTCCTCTGCAATTTGGTCACCTCATTTGGACTCTAATTTGCTTTCCCGGCTTATTACTCTTCAATCTCTTTTACAGGACTATACAGCTTCAGTATTTCTTCCTCATATAAGTAGCCACACTAAGATTTCTTGACAACTCACTGAAGCAAATGCTCTTGCAGATGCTGCTAAAATCACTTTATCCTCTCTTTTCAGATGTCATGGTTTCACACAATTTTTTTTCATCAAAATGTTCTTTTTTAATGAAAACCTTTTCTATTTCCTCTCAATATGGCCATATCATTGTTAATAATTACTCTCATTTCAACCCTTTTGTTTCCCCACTTGGGAAACAGGAAACCATCAAGGTTTAAATCATAAAGCACTTTGGTAGATAAATATAATTCATTTCCTCTTTTTCACCATTTTCTTTTTACATGTTACCACAGATAAATACCCAGGTCTTATATGGGCCAGTAGATAATGTTCAGAGAAGGTCTTAGCCTATATCTTTCAAGTTCTCCTTTCCACTGCCACCATGGGCAAACCTCATTGTTTAAAAACTGAGAATGACCCTATTTATACTTCTAGTTCCTTTGATACATTTTTTAATCAATGGAATATAATTCTAACCCATGGAATTCCTCACAATCCTACTTCAGTTGAACGTGCACATCACACACTTAAAATGTGCCTTTTAAAAGAAAAAAAACAAAAAGGGAACATAGTCTTGCTCATGTTAGTAATGCTCTGAATATTGCCTTGTTCACAACAAGTGCTCTTAATGTACAGTATGAAGATAATGCACATTGTTGGTCCTCTATCTTAGATATGAACTTTTCCCCAAAGGAACCCCTATCAAAGATTTAGGTAAAATACCAAGTTACACCAGATCAAATATGGCAGGATCCTCCACCTTTAATTACATGGGGAAGGGGATATGCTGCCCTTATTACTTCTACAGGTCCTGTCTGGATTCCTGCCAGATGTGTGAGATCCATCCATCATCATGAGTTGGCATCAAGAACTTCTCAGTCTGATTTCCAAATTCTATTTGACCCTGGATGAAGAGGACCCCAATTCAAAGAAGGAACATCCAATAAAAATAAGAGGCCCAACAAACCCTCAGTCTTTTAATCATATAGTGATTTGGGGGGATATAAAGATTTTAAGAACATATGTCAACAATTCCTAGCCCAGAAATATTTAGAATGTAATCCAGAAAATTTGGTTACAGTTCTGTTTCCCAAACTTACCCAGCATTCCACAATTATGCTGAATATTATTGTGTCATTTCTATTTTTGTATCCTTATTGGTGGTGCCCTAGTACTTAGCAAAACTGTTAATTCTTTTGAAATCTGTATCATCAATCTATTTTCATAATACACTGGCTATTATTTGCTGATGTTACATCATAAAGAATACCATAATTTAATAATATGGGTTGTTTCCATTTAACTAATAATAGTAACCCCATTTAAAGGGAATTGTATCATCTTCAGGACATTGTAAAGAAGGTTCAACAAGGTGATGGAAGATGGGATTTTTTAGATTGGTTAACCTTATGGCTACCAAATATTACATAGGTCAAAGAAATTTTCATTGAAGAATGGTTATTTGTATTTGCCTTATTATGCTCTGCTTGTTTTTGGCAATGTTTGCCTTGCTTTCTCCCTCCATTTTCCTTGAACAGAAGACAAGTCATGTCTATTACAAAGGCCTATACAAAACAAAAATGGGTAGTTGTAGGGATTTCAGTAAGCCAATACAGAGGAGCAAGTTCTTTCAGTTGAGCAAACACCTCAGGAACAATAGGTGCTCTGTTTGAATGACTTAGAAATGGTCTGCAACTCCTTGGTCATTGAGGCCTGGAGACATTATCTTATAATAATCTATGGTCATAGTGGACTCTGAGAAGCAAGCAAGTTAAGTGATCTGGACATGAACAAAGATAAACTGTACTATGTAACCTAGTGTAACTTGATATGACCCTGGAATAGATAATAAACTGGACTGGTTTTCCCACAGGAGCCACTTTTTGCTCTTTGCCATCCTGTGTGCTTGTCTCTTTATTAGCTCTCCCCTTAACCCTTATAACTGGACTCCAATTAACCTTTATAAACAACCCTGCACAAGTCTAAGCAGGAAAGAAAAAGTGGGGAAAATGAGGCCTGATGACATCAACCAAGTGGAGCAGATGGATTAGAAACCACATCTGACCCTGGTCTCAACTTTGCCCTCTTCTCTCACATTGATAGAAAGGAGACAAGTGTTAAATGCAGCACAAAGAAGTCCTTTTCTTTGAGAACATATTGAGGGCCCCTAAGGGGCACTGGGTAACAGAGTCCAGTAGTGCCCTTTCCTAGACCCTGGTATCCTGAGAATATATGAATGTGACTGGACATGGGGAGAGGCTCTATTTCTTTTCTGTTGCAAACCACAGGTGTTTCTTCCATCTAGCAAGATTATATGAAACCCTAGAGGAAAAATAAGCAATACCTACTAAGAATTGAGCACCTCACTTTGGCACAGTCTTTCACAGTAGCACCACCTTACCCATGATGAGAGATGAATGTCATTAATACAGATGTGAATACTGAGACTTACAGAGTCAAAGTATCTTTCCCAGGGTCAGGGACTCAAATACTGTACCCTACCACTAATGATCTCTGCTTTTCTCAGAGTTGGGTTGTGGAGTGATTTACCAGGTTAGCAGGTTGAGGCTTGGAGGAATTGGCTCTCTTCTTTCAAATTGCAAAATTTGTGCAGATTACTGGCAATTAGCAGAAAGTTTTGATGCAACTGGCTTGGAAATTGGAAAACTACCTCAGCATATATAAGTTATAAGAGATCAATGCCATAACTGCCACTAAAAAAAATGTCTGGAGATACCTCTGGGAAAATATTATTCCACTCTCATCCTGGGGAAGTAAAGCTCTAATATTGTCTCCATTCTTTATTCAAACAAACAAGACCAGGAAATTTTGAAATATGCAAACCAACTGTGTTGAAAACAGAATGAGAATCCAAGTCTCCTGTGTTCTGTTCTAAGACATTTTTTCCCACCTGAATATGTTGCCTTTCACAAGAGCCATCAGAATACTATCATGAGGAATGTTTAGACTACAGCTGTTATCAAAGAAAGAAAAGAAAAGAAAAAAAGAAAAGAAAAGAAAATATTATAGAAACCCCTTTATAATGCTGGAAAGAAGAGCTAGAGAGGGCTGGACTTTTTCTATCCAAAAGACTAATCTTTCATCTTAATTTTATCCTGCTGAATTTTCTTCAAAAAGCGAACATTTTATGTAAAATGTAAATATATATATGTAAAATATAAATATAATATAATATATGTGTATTTCAAGATTAAGAGAAAAGTATTATGGGGTATTTCTGGCACTTAGGTAAACTGCATTTTATTGATTTTGGTGATATGTAAGGCACTCTCTAACTTATAAATATTTGTATTTATTGTGATTTTACTATTTCTATATATTCAGTTCTGTTTTTTCAAAAGTGAATATTCTGGCCTTCAGGACTCCTGACTCACAGTGACCAAACTTCATGACCCTGAGCCAAATACAAGAATAAGTAGACCCAAATCTCCATCGTGTTAGCTTAGGACCAGACTTTGTACAATACTCCCAGAAAGAAATAAAAGCAAGAATCAATATATGGGATGGATTCAAACTATAATGCTCTTTCTCAGCACAAACAAGAATGTGAAAATCTATGGAATGGGAGAAAATCTTTTCCACAGGCACTTAAGTTAGAGCATTCTCCAAAATTTATGAAGAAATTAAAAAATTTTACAACAAAAACACAAAGAACTCAATAAGTGGCTAAAAAACTGGAAGACACTTCACAGAAGAAGATATACAGGTGATTAACAAATATATAAAAAAGTGTTCATCATCTGTAGTAATTTGAGAAATGCAATGATTTTATTTCACTCCAATTAGAATGGCTATTGTCAAGAATATAAGCAATATTTGTTGGCATGGATGTGCAGAAGAAGGCACACTCATACATTGTTGGTGAAGTTGCAAATTGGTGCAGTCACTCTGGAAAGCAGTACGGAAATTGCTCAGAAAGCTTAGAATGGATCCACCATTGACCCAGCTATCCTACTTCTCAGTTCATGCCCAAAAGACTTAAGATCAGCATACTACAGTGACACACCAGAGCAAAGTTTATAGCTGCTCTATTCACAATAGTTATATTGTGGAACCAACTTAGATGCCTTTCAATAGATTAATAAATAAACACACCGTGGTATATATATGCAGTAGAATATTACTCAGTTATGAGTGAAAATAAAATTATGGCATTTGCAGATAAAAGGATGGAATTGTATAATATTATGGTAAGTAAAATAACCCCCCAAAATAGCTGAATATTTTCTCTGATAAGTGAATGATGATACATAACAGAGGGTATTTGGGTATAAGAGGAGAATGGAGAAACTTCAGATTGTGTATAGGGAAATGGGATGGTAGTGGGTGGGGAAAAGAAAGAGAGTGAACGAAGACAGACATCATTACCCTGTGTACATATATAATTGCACAAATGGTGTTAATGTACATTGTGTACTACAATAGAAATGAAAAGTTATATCCCACTTGTATATGGTGAATCAAAATGCAGTGTGTAAAAAGAAAAGAAAAAAGTGAACATTCTAAACTTGTACATTACCTTTATAAATTCTGGGCCATAAGCCAGACAGTGTGATGCCTGCCTATAATCCCAGAGACTTGAGGGACTGACACTGGAGGACAGCAAGTTCAAGACCAGCCTCAGTAACTAAATGAGTCCCTTTGAAATAAACTTAGATACTATCTCAAAATTGCAATAAAAGCAGCTGATGATGTAGCTCAGGTGTTGATTACCCATCAGTTTAATCCTCAGTATCAAAAAATAGAAGAATATATTCTAAAAGACATTAGGTAGAGGGCTGTTAGTCCATGAACAGTGATGCACTTTTCTTTTAAAAATGAGCTGTGGTTGTCTCCTACTTTCCAGAATAAGATGTTGAGAATAATAAACTTAATTAGAGAGGAGAGGGTTTGCAAATAAATGATAACATGGAATTAGAGTGACTAAACTCACTAATATTTTCCCACATGTTACAATGTAGAGCCCAGGTATTCCTGTTGTAGTCCATGAAACATCCAACTCACCTGGAAGCAGAACCGAATGCACATTTTCAGGCTTAACATGGACCTACTGAATCCAGTATGTACTTTTAAAAGTAAAATAAAAATGATCTTCAAAAATAAAAATGATCTACCTTTCTATTTTGGTACCAATACCATGCCGTTTTTGTTACTATTGCTTTGTAGTACAGTTGAAGATATGGTATTGCAATACCCCCTGTTTCACTTTTCCTGCTAAGGATTGCTTTAGCTATTCTGGGTTTCTTATTCTTCCAGATGAATTTCATAATTCCTTGCTCTATTTCTGTAAGGTATGTCATTGGGATTTTAATTGGAATTGCATTGAATTTGTATAGCAATTTAGGTAGTATGGCCATTTTGACAATATTAATTCTTCCTATCCAAGAACATGGAAGATCTTTCCATCTTCTAAGGTGTTCTTTAATTTCTTTAGTGTTGTATAGTTCTCATTGTAGAGGTCTTTCACCTCTTTTGTGAGATTGATTACCAAGTATTTTATTTTTTTCAAGGCTATTTTTAACAGGACTCCCATAGCAAAAGAAATAAAAGCTAGAATCGACCACTGGGATAGATTCAAACTAAAAAGCTTTCTCTCAGCAAAGGAAACTATCAGCAATGCGAAGAAAGAGCCTACAGAGTGGGAGAATATCTTTGCCAATCATACTTCAGATAGAGCACTAATCTCCAGAATCTATAAAGAACTGAAAAATCTCTACTCCAAGAATTCAAATAATCCAGTCGACAAATGGGCTAAGGAAATGAATAGACACTTCACAGAAGAAGATCTACAAGCAATCAACAAACATATGGAAAAATGCTCAAATCTCTAGTAATAAAGAATGCAAATCAAACTACCCTACTATTTCATCTCACCCCAATTAGAATGGCCAATAATAGGTGTTTGTAGGGATGTGGGGAAAAGGTACTCTATACAAGCTAGTAGGGTTGCAAACACTCTGGAAAGCAGTGTGGTGATTCCTTAGAAAACTGGGAATGGAACCCCCAATTTGACCTAGCTATCTCACTCCTTGGCCTGTATACCCAAAGGACTGAAAATCAGCATACTACAGTGATTGGCACCCAATCAATGTTATAACTCCTCAATTCACAATAGATAGATGTGGAACCAACATAGATAACCTTCAACTTGATGAATGGATAAAAAAAACTGTGGTACATATACACAAAGGAATATTAGCTCAGCCATAAAAAATATAAAATTATGGCCATTTGCAGTTCAAATGGATGAAGTTGGACAATATCATACTAAGTGAGATAAGCCAATCTCAAAAAGCCAAAGGACGAATGATATCACTAATAAGTGGAGGATGACACATAATGGGGAAGAGGGAAGGGTTAGTGTTAGGGTTAGAGTTAGGGTTAGGGAGGGGGGCAAGTGTGGAGGAAGGAACTACTGTATAGAGGGTAAAGAGGGGTGGGAGGTGTGGGGGGAAGGGAAAAAATAACAGAATGAATCAAACAACATTACTCTATGTAAATTTATGATTACACAAATGGTATGCCTTTACGCCATGTACAAACAGAGAAACAACATGTATCCCATTTGTTTACAATAAAAAAAATAAAAAAAATTAAAAAAACGAAAGTCATAATGGGCTTCCTTCATGATATCACTCAATAGGATCTAAGAAGTTCACTCAGAAGGGAAATGGAAATCTCCACTTGGCCCTGGCAGGTTCTTGACTTACACAATAGAAAGGAATTTCAGGGCATATGAGAAAAAGCACAAATATTTATTTAGGAAAACAAGGAATTATATAGAAATGTAAATAAGAGTCAGAAATACATTCAAGGGGAGAAGAGGAGCAGCTACTTAAGATTCAGACTCATTTTAGGGGTAATGAGCTCATATATATATATGTTGAGTTCAACATATAATCATGGAGCATAGGGTCCATTACAGTTGCCTGCTTCTCTTAGAGTCTCTCTGTTGAAGTCATCCAGTCAACACATAATGTGTAGAATATACTGATGAGACTCTAATATTTTCCCCTTCACTTTAATGAGTCTAAAGGAAACATTATGAAAATTAGTGGTATATATTAACAGCAATTTTGCAATGCCCTAAGCAGCTCAGTAAGAACCTACTACCAAATAAAATATAAAAGAAGATCTGTGGATGTGTCTTAGTGTTTAATCATCCCTGGATTCACTTCCTCGTTCAAAAAAAAATAATTTGTGATGAATTTAGATAAATTTATGTATAAAAAATGACAAGGAGAAGGTAAATGTGAAACACAAGTATTACACATTTTAATTCTACACACCTGAAAAATAAAAAAAAATTGACATAATAAATATCCACAAGAGAGTTTCATAATATCATTAATTTTCTAAAATATTTCAAATTATTATGCATTCTTTCATTTGTTTATTTCTTCTCAGAAATCATAAATAGCAACTCAAAACTACTCTAAAAAACAAAGAAATAGCTTTTCTTTCTAGCAAGACTAAGCCCCTTCTGTTACAACATTTACAATTTAGTTGGGGTTTCAGTTGGCATCCATAGATACAATGCAAAATTTCGTTTTAATCCTCTTTGAAATTTTTTTCCTACTGAGAAATGAGACTCAATTGAATTAGCCAAGGTAATTGTTAGAAGGGAGTAAGTAGTTTGCTTTCAACTTAGGGATATGCTTATTATTATTACCATTACTATTATTACAACTAATCTGTAGGAAATGCTGCATGTGATCTCAAAACTCAATATTGTAAAACATGATTACAAATAAGTAAATCATTCAAATATAATGCCTTCTGAAGCCAAGAAAGTATAGAATACTTCATCCTTAGGATTGATAAAGAAGAATAAAATGAACTGGAAAGTTATACCTTTAAGTGCAAGTAAAATGCTTGACTAAAACAAACAAAAAAAAGTACAGGTTAGATGAACTACACTGGAAAAATTGGACCACATATAGCAATTTGTAGCTCTGTGAAACTGAGCAATTAAAATTTTAAGAGTGTTCACTCTTATATAAAGACAGGCATAGCTATTTAAAATCTGAGAGAAGAATGAACAAAGGTATTTAATGTAAAATGCTTAGTTTATCTCACATATAGGAGTATCTTGACTTCATATAAATATTGTTTTATTTATAATATTGACAATGTAAAACCACTGAGAAGTTTTGATGTGGGAAGGAGGACATTTAGCATATGCAGAAATGTTGTAGTGGAAGAGACTACTCACAGGAGGTTAAATTACATGAAAGTAATTTCAATATTATTTAAAAGTAAAAACCCATATTTCTTGGAAAAGTAAACATCAGTTACACAGACCTGGGAGCAGTGTATGACAGCATGGTCCATATGAATAGAACTTGTAGAAAGAGAATATATAAGATTCTCTGACAAAGAGACAATCAGTTTGCAATCAATGGAGAAAATAAGTGTTTCAAATAAGGAGGATGAAGTGTCTTCATTTGATTTTGAGACAAAAGGAGAATTTTGGACATTAAATTCTTACAGAATAAAAGAAGAGGATTGATTTTGTACCCCTTGAGAAGGTTTTAAAGTGTGTGTGTTGTTTCTGAAATACTGGAGAAACAACATAATGGGCATCATATAAAAAGTTTATGTCCCATTTACATGATTAGGAGGAATAGAATTCATAAATACAAAGACATTGATTTTATGCTGAAAGCAGTGGAGAAGTACAAGAAAGTGGTGCACTTATCTTTCCCATTTTCTCTGAAGCAATCTGAAATAAAAATTGTCTTTGCAAGGATGCATTCAAGAAATGCACATAAAGTGAGGGGATGGGGATAAAAATATATAAGTTATTTCAAATGTGCAAATAGTTTGAGAAACAGAGAAACAATACTAGAAATATATTCAGTAAATACTTATTACTTGTTGGGCTTATATTTGTCTGATACATAATATTGAAATGAAAATTATATAGGTTATAAACACTTAAAAATAGTGATTGATTCATACATGCTATGCTTTATTCTTAAGTAATAAACACATATCCAGTTTTTGCAGAATCTAACCAATTGAGTGAAGTCCACATCCCACATTATTAAATACTATGAAAAACAAAACAAAACAGTAATGAAATAGAAAAAAGTAAAAATATCTAGGTGGCTTATCAATTTAAGAATAGCAACAAAATTATACTCGGAAAATGTTACTATTTAGTTTTGATAATACAAAAAAAAAGTTTATGAATGAAAGCCTTTTGTATGATCTGACATTTCTTCCAGGAAAGTACTTGTTTACCTGATAAACTCCATTTTTCTTTTAAAGCAGAACATTTAAGTTGAACATTGAACTTACAAAGTTGAATTTTTTAGATCGTCAACCTTGTTCTGTTTCCTAATCACTTCATAATATTATCTCAAATATTTTCCTATAAAGTAATAAATTTAAAGTTATTAAAAATTGGTAGCATTTATTATTGTGTTTGGAACCATTATATGAATACAAAACTTCTTGCTGTATGAGAACTTAATCATAGGGGTTGAGTGGTAGTTTAGTAGAAAATAGGAAGAGATTTCCTTAGAGCTGCTTGAAATGATACCAGCTATATGTATTATGAAACATGCTTTCATAACAAGTATAACAAAAAGGTGATAAAATTATGGTTGTTAGAGTCTTCCTGTCATGAATTAATCTATTCAACGTACTTATATATAGTACTAAAATATTTGTTTAGATATTTATAGCACATTCACCCTCTTGAAGAGAAAACATATCAAAAGAGAAGTTCAGCTAGAATATTTCCCTTCTATGCTCCTCCCTCTCCTCTATAGAATAATAGAGATGCAAAATGCTAGCATTATTTTAACATTCTTAGAACACCTGACTCTACTTCTTTAATCTGAACCCTGTTAACAAAATATCTCATAGTATCTTTCCTTCAGTTCTTACTGTATTATTTCTCATTCAATCCATTTTAGCCAACTTGTGATGTGATATGAGAAAAGGAAATTAGATGAGCACTAAACAGCAATATACATCTATTGATGAATCCAAGGTAACATTATATTTGTGGAGCAAGAATATCAAGGAACAATCATTTGATAATGAACAAAGAAAAGTGCTTATCAAATAAAGCATGTGAGGACTAGAGAAATACTTTCATGAGAAATAGCATGAAGACCATTCTTTCATGCCAAACCTGTTAATGATGATTAAATAGTGATTATAGGCTTTGGAATTAATTTCAAAAAATCCAACACCTCTGAGAATAGGCATGGGTTCAGTATGATTTGTTAATCAGGATAGAGTGCTTCACAGCTAAACAGAAATAAAAATTGCAGCATAATTGAGTTTTTGAACACTGGCTTCATGTTTAATGACTGGAGAAAATGCAGAGACATAATACAGGAAAATTTTGTCATTCCAAGGAAATCCAATCTTTCTCTCCCATTGCTACCATACATACCCAGGTCATCGCCACCTCTGATCTAAACTCCTGCCCTGGAAGTTGTTTTGCCTGTTTCTATTACTGCCTATGCCCACACTGTTCTACTCATTACACTGCAATCAGTGCTCTCTTTAATAATAAATCATATTATGTCATGCACCCCATCCTGGAATTACTCTGTTGCATTCTGCTGCATTTTAATATATACTTCAAAATCCTGACAAATAGATAAAGGCAAGGCATAGACTTACCTTACTGTTGTTACTGCTCTTTGCTTGTAGTTACCCTGAGATTCTCCCCTGACCCACACTAAGGAGTGTGTGTGGTTTTTATTTATATATTTATTTTTCTGGTAACAGGGATTAAATCAAGGATGCATATCTATAAAAAATTAGACACATTCCAACCACCCCACCTTTTCAAAATTTTGAGACAAGGTCTCTCTAATTTGCTTAGGGTCATGAACTTCTAATGCTCCCAAATCAGCCTCCCAAGCTGCTGGTATTGCACACTTGTGCCACCACACAGAGAAGGAGTGTTTTTTATCAGCACATTTGTATTATTCTCTCCATATGGAATGCTCTCAAAGCATTGAAAGTATTGGTATTGGTATTGATAGTACCCCCTGCTTTCTCTCAGGCCTCTATCCAAGATATTTTTATTATTCACCATGGCCTAATACAACTTTCTAAGAAACTTCTATAACCTTATCTAATCTATTTTTAAGTGCACTTCTTACTGTAAAACATTTCATCTGTGTTTTCTAATTTCTTTCTCATCCAGCAAACATAAGCTGCATGAGGCAAGGG
>NW_027632955.1:0-151217 GCF_902686455.1 Sciurus vulgaris | reverse complement strand
TAAAATAACAATCTACTAAGTTAAAGAAAAAATGGTAAAGTATGACTTCAAATTCTAAACTTTGAAACACACAAAGTTCTTTGCAAAAATCAATGCATAAGGGCTAGGGGTGTGGCTCAGTGCAGAGTGCTTGCCTAGCATGTGTGAGACCTAGGTTCCATTCTCAGCACCATATATTAATAAATAAAAATAAAGATCCACTGGCAACTAAAAATGGATAAATAATATTAGAAGTTTACTACTGTCATATTATTCATGCAAAAGATTTCATGAGAGTGAGGGTGTAGCTCAGTGGTAGACTGCTTGCCTAATACACATGAGGCCCTGGGTTTAACTGCCAGCACCACAAAAAATAATAAATAAAAAATCATGAATCTACTGTTTTCCCAATTGCCTTTTATTTGTTGTAATTATTCTGATGCTTACTTATTCATTCTATAAATATACACTTGAGCTGTTTCTTGATTAATATATATTATGCAACTATTTTTATAGAAATGTTTTTCCACCTTTACAATAGATAAATAAAATGAATTGCTTATGCAAACAGATAAAATCAAAAAGATTAAAAATCATAATATTAGTAATATTAGCTTGGCATGGTGACACACACCTGTAATCCAGTCATCAGCAGGTTGAGGCAAAAGGATTGCAAGTTCAAGGTCAGCCTCAGCAAATTAGGAAAACCTGACTTAAAATAAATAAGTAAATAGGGTAGAGAGTAGTTAACATAGATGTGGTACATTGTCCCTGGGTTCAATTTCCAGTAGTGAGCTGGCAAAGAGAAGAGACCTCATTAAGAAATTGTCATGTAGGACACATGCAGTGGTACATGCCTGTAATCCCAGTCACTGAGAGGCTGAGGAAGGAGGATTGAAAGTTCAAGGCCAGTCTCATCAATGTAGTGAGATCCTATCTCTGAATAAAAAATAAAAAGTTTTGGGGATGTAGCTCAGTGGTAGAGAACCCGTGTTAATCCCCAGTACCAAAAAAAAAAAAAAAAAAAAAAAATAGAACTCAACACTAAAACTGGCAAATTATATTCTACATAATTTACTAGTAAACATGACTTACAAATATTTCCAGCTGGTCATGGTGGTACTTGCTGGAAATGCCAGTGACTCAGGAAGCTGAGGCAGAAGTATTCCAAGTTCAAGGTCAGACTGGCAATTTAAGGAGTGCCTGTCTAAAACAATAATTAATAGATATCAGGGCTGGGAAAGCAGCTCAGTGGTAGAGCACTGACCTAATTGGTGATTCACCCACTACCCACTTCTGTCTTGCTAGAAGCATAAGCTCCATCAAGGGGCTTTATTACATACTTCCCTGCTCTTAGAGTGCCTGCAATAAAGCATGATAAATGCTTCTGAATACATATGAAGATTCGGTAAAGCACAGTGGATGTTGACCAGGCAGCAATTTATCAAATTTGATACTATAATATGGACATCATGTTCCCAATAAGGGCAAGCATTAAAATGGGTTATCATTTTCTACAAATGTACAAGGTAGATTTATATTAGATTTGGATGGTATAGTATGGATATCATATTAACATAAAAGGCCACAGGGAAGCAATGGTATTAATTTGTACATCTACATAGTGCTGTCAAAATAGTATTATAACTAGAATAAATTATATTAATTTACTTGCTAAACTAGGATATTTTATTATGTTATTATTAAAGGACATGTGGCAGCTATTTATTAGCTTTAGGTGGTTATTAGCATTAAAAACCACAGGTCATATATGTATTAGTTTCTTTCTTATAGTTGGTCATGATGTTAATAATTAAGCACAGTACACATGAAACATGGATTATCATTTTAGTGTGAACATCTGCCGTGTAAATTTCATAATTTGGATGCTATGTCATGTATTTATATTAACATTAAAGGCTACAGGGAATTTAGCATATTAATTTACATGCTATACTATGGATATTGATAATAGTAAAACCACAGGGCAGTTATTAACTTTACATGCTGTGTGTGTGGATATTATTTCAATATTAACAGCCACAGGTTAGCTCTTATGTCTCTAGATGCTACAGTATGGATAGTTTATTAATAATAAAGTTCACAGGGCAGCTACAGTATAGTTTTAGAGTTATATGAGGATAATATATTAGTATTAAAGACAACAATGCAGTACTATATTACTTAAGAATATACACATTACATAAGTATTAAGAGCCAGTAGACTGCTATTTTTTAGATGCAGATGCCATAGTTTGCATATCATGTAAGTATTACATGTCACAAGGGAGAAATTACATTATTTTAGATGGCTATCATAGTAATATGGTCACAGGCAAGCTATTACATTAACTCCAATTGCTATAGAATGGATGTATTATATAGTACAGTATTTAAAGATCATAGAGCAGCTACAACTACTATTTCATATTCAGGGAGCAAGTTTTGATACACTTTTAATATTAAAGACACAGAACAACTAATATTAGTTTTAGAGGTTGCATTGGATATAATATTAATTTAATGCCACAGGATAGCTATTATATATAGGTACCTTAGGCATATTGCATAGTCATAAAGGCACAGGACAGCTTTTTATGAGTTTTAGATGCTACTGTATGGATATTATATAACATTGAAAGGCCATAAGGCAGCTATGTCTTCAGCTTTTAAGGTCACAATATGTATTCATACTAATATTAAATGCCACAGGGCATCTCTTGTGGTATTTTAAGATACTATAGTACACTATTTCATTAGTATTATAGTCCTACATTCAGCTATTGTGTTTGTTTAAAATGCTATAAGTGGACATTAATTAGTATTTAAGTCCACAGGGGCAATTATACTAATATTCAATGATACAGTATGATATCATGGCTAGTATAAGGCCTGGGTACCATATTAATGTAGATACTATGGTATGAATATAATATTACTATTAAAGACTATAGGGCAGCTATCATATCATATATATAGTTTGTATATTATATTAGTATTAAAGGTCACAGTGGCTATGATATTAGTTTTAAAAGCATACAGCAGAGTTGGATGCAGTGGCACAGTTCTGTAACCCAGTGGTTCAAGAGGCTAAGGCAAAAGGATCACAAGTTCAAAGTCAGCCTCAGCAACTTAGCTAAGTTCTAGTAACTTTGCAAGACCCTGTCTCAAAGAAAATAATAAAAAAGAACAAATATTGTAGTTCATGGGTTCAATTCCTGGTAACAAAAACCAAAAATGAACAAAAGGAAAACTATTTTTACTATAGATGGTTTTGCTAATATTAAACATCACAGTGCAGCCATGATGCTATAGTATAAATGTTACATTAATACTGACATCCATATGACAGTTATCACATTAGTTTAAAAAGAATTTATTTAAGGCCACAGAGCAGATATTGGATCATATGGCTATCATGGATTTTACATTAATATTAAAGGCCACAGAACAGATATATCAGTACAAGATGCTGCAGTATACATGTTATATTAATACTAAAGGCCAAAGTTCAACTATTATATGAGCTATGTATTGCATCAATATTACTTTAACACAAAGGCCAGAAGACAACCATTATATTAATTTTCAGTGTTGTTCTCTGTGTACAATATTAGTATAAAAAGACATATGGCAGTAGTCTATTAATTTTAGATAACAAAGTATGGGTATTACATTGATGCTAAAGGTCAAAGACAGCTATTTCATCAGTTTGAGGTACAATGTCTGGTTACATATTACTGTTAAAGGCCACAGGACATATTAATGTAAGATGCTATAGTATGCATATTGTATCCATATTAAAAGCTGCAGGGCAGTTGTTATGTTTATTTTAGAAGTTATAGTTAGTGTGGGCATATTAGTATTGAAGGTCAAACAAGATTTATTAGTGTTAGATGTGACAATATGCATGATAATGTTAAAGGCCACAGAGCAGATATCAGTTTTCCAGAATGTAATATGGATATCATATCAAGAATAAGGGCCACATGGAAGTTGCTATATTAGTTTTAGAGGCCAGAGAATGGATATTTGACTAACATTGAAGTCTGGCAGAAATTATATTAGTTTTAGATGCTACTCAATGAAGATATTAATATTAAAAGGCACAGAGATGCTATTACATTAGTTTTATGTGCTATAATATGAATATTATATTAGCATTAAAGTCCACAGGGAAGCTATTAGTTTTAGATGTTGAAGTATGGATTTAAATTAATAATGAAAGCCAAGGACAGATATTATGTATTTTACACTGTAGTAAACATGTTATATTAGTATTAAAGTTCAAACATCAGCTATTATGTTAGCCTTGGACACAATAATATGTATATCATATTAGGATATAAGTTTACAGAACATATATTACATTAGTTTAAACTGTTTAAGTAGAGATATTACATTAAATAAAGACTACATATCACATTTTATGTTAGGTTTTGATTCTATAGCAAGGATAGTACATTAATATCAAAGGCCCAAGGTATCCACTGTATTAGTTTAAGATGCTGTAATACAGATATTACATTACTATTCATAGCCACAGGGCAGCTATTCTATTTGCTTGAGATGTCAGAGTATGGATATATTTTTTACAAAAGGATACATTCAGTTATTACATTAGTTTTGGATTTATAGCATGGATATTGTATGAATATTAATAGTCAGAGGACAGCTATTATATTATTTTAGATGCTTTTTATGGATATTACATAAATATCAGAGGCCACAGGACAGGTATTGTATTAATTTTAAAGAATGCAATACATTTATCATATTAACATTAAAGGACACAAGTCATCCCTTATACTAGTTTTAGATCCTAGAGCAGGGATAATATTAGTACTAAGGGCACAGGATATAGATGGTATTAAGATGTCATATTATAGATATTATATTAATGTTAAGTCCATAGGGCACCTATTATATTAGGTAGACATGCTGTCATATGGATATTAAGTTATATTAAAGAACACATGGCATCTATTATGCTAACTTGAGAAGCTGTAGGATACATAGCCTATTTAAAGTCACAGGCAGCTAATATATTAGTGTGAGATTCTGTAGTCTGGCTATTACAGCATATCAAGGGTCAATGGTCAGCTATTACATCAATTTAGTTATAGAGCCTATGTAATGAATATCACATAAGTATTAAGGGCTGCAGGTAGTTATTATATTCACATTAGCACTTCAGTTTGGACATCATATTAGTATTAGAGGAAATAATTGGAGGTCAGTGTTATTGATGGATATTACATTAGTAGTAAAGGACACAGAGGCATCTATTAGATTAGATGTGATGAGGACAGTTTGTATAGTACATTAGTTTTAAGGTCCACAGGACCTTAGACTGAAATGGTACATTGTGTATATAATACTACTGTAAAAGATAGCAAAGCAGCTATTTATTAGTTGGATGCTATAGTATGGATATTTAGTTCATATAAATAACACAACCAGCTCTTTAATTATCTTTGTACTATGGAATGGATTTAAATACTTTAAAGTCACAGGACAACTACTACATTAGTTTTAAATGGCAAAGGATGGACATTTATAGTATTAAAGACAAAAGAATATAATATCTATTCTATTAGCTTTAGATTTTACAGAATGGATATCATTAGTATTAAAGATCACAGAGCATCCATTATAAAATTTCAGTACCATAGTGAATCTCAACTAGTATTGAAGGTCACACAGAAGCTATTATACTTGTTTTAGAGGACACAATATGCATACTATATACTATGGAAGGCCACATAGCAGCCATAACAGCAGTTTTGATGCTGTAGTATGGATATTATGTTACAATTAAAGGCCATGGACGACTGTTATATTAGTTTCTGGGAACTCAGTATTGTTATTATATTACAGTTAAAGCCTCAGGAAAGTTATTATACTGGTGTTAGATGCTATGGTATGGATATCATATGCTTATCATAGGCCACATGGAAGTTATTTTATTAGTTTTAGATGTTACACGATGGATATTATAGTAGCACTAAACCAAAGTCAGGTATTATATTGAATTTAGATGCTCTAGCATGGACAGTACATTATTATTAAAGTCCACAGACCAGCTATTAGAATACTTTAACATGCTATTACATTAGTTTAAGATTAAATATTATAGATATGTATTACTCTGAAAGGCCATGGGGTACCTATTTTATCAAGTATAAATGCTCTACTATGGAGATTACACTAGTTCTAAAGTCCACTGGCAAATATTACATTAGCATTAGCTACTATAGTATAATATTATATCAGTGTGAAATGCCACAGGCAGT
This sequence comes from Sciurus vulgaris, assembly GCF_902686455.1. NCBI lineage: Eukaryota > Metazoa > Chordata > Mammalia > Rodentia > Sciuridae > Sciurus > Sciurus vulgaris. The sequence continues at coordinate 144,942 of NW_027632955.1, read as the reverse complement.
TATTATATTAGTTTTAGATGCCATATAACAGATATCAATTTATATGAAAGGTCACAGGACAGCAAGTATATATGTATAAGATGCTATAGTGTGGAGATTACTTCAATATTAAAGCCATGGGACAGCTATTATATTAGTTTAACATGCAATAGCATTGTATTTGATTGTTGTTAAGGGGCACAGAGATGCTATAAATTAGCTTTAGATGCTAGAGTATGAATATTACCTTAATTTTAAAGGCCACAGAATAGCTATTATATCAAACCCTTCATCCTTTTCATGGGGTGACACGATGACCTTGACAGATGTCCTCCATTGATCAGATGACTCCTACACTGTCTTCTAAGTCCATTCCTAATTTCTTTTTCAATTCTGTGTTTTCCACCTTTGTTCTTTCTATGAGTAATATTTGTTTAGATTTTTAAAACATGTTGAGCCAGGTGTGGTGGTACACACCTCTAATATGAGCTAGTGTGGGAGGTTAAGGCAGGAGGGTCACTTTGGGAAACCCACCTTGGCAGCTTAATGACAAGTCTCAAAGTAAAAGACTGTGGATGTTGCTCAGTGGTGAAGCACTAGCAGTGTGATGGAGGCCCTGGAGTCAAACTCATCACCACAAAATAAAGTAAAACAGTATTTTAAAATAATTATAGTCTTCCAGGAAGTTGGTTAAATAATATATTTTGTGTATCTTCACCAGTTCCTTAAGTGGCATTATTTTACATAACTAATACTAAACCAGGATATTGACTGTGCTGTGACTGGTTATGAAAGGAAATGTTCTTGTAAAAGCAAACTGTTTTACCATATGTGTATTGACAGTGAGTAGATGTAGCTTGGAAGGAGAAGCAGGTCCTGATCTCAAAATCTATAGCTAATTGTAATCCTGTTGATGTTAGACTTTAGGTAGCCTGAGAATGAGATTTTTGTAAAGAAATATTTAAATATGTAGTTGGTGCTTAAGCTAGATTATGGCAATCACACCTTTTAAGCTAAAATATCAGAGAGGAATGAGACTACCCTCATCATGGTGGCCTCATGCTAGTTAATAAAACCAGAGATGAAACTAACTAAAAAACAGATGCAATGGCAGAAGCGAAGTGGGGGTGTAGCCCATGGCAGACAACTCACCTGGACCTGTGATGCAGTGAGGATGATCCTCACCACCCTTGAAAATAAATAAATGAAAATAAGGGAATAATCTGCAGCTAAAAATAAATAAAAAATAGATAAATAAATAAGCAATATCTAAAATATGTATATATATTTTATGCAGTCCTAGGTACTAGGTGTCAGCTTCTAAAAACTTTAGAAGCTTTGCAACTAAAATAACATTCTAGAGACTATTTCAACTCATGACTGAACTTCCTCAACAGAGGGACTTTCACTGTGACTAGATCAGTTATCCCAAGAATCATTGTCCTATTTTTATTGCTATTCATACTCTTTAGCAGTAATAGATTCAAAATGTTCATTTGACTAATAGTCAAAGAGAAGAAAAGTTAAACAGGATTGGCAACCACAGTGGATGATGTCCTTGTGAGAAGAAGAGGTTAGAAAGACTACCAGAGTCCATTGCCTCCAGGATGACTCTGCAGGAAGTGAAGAAACTGGGGAAACATAGTCCATGGATGATGTTAGATGCTGCTATGTTTTGGAAAATTACTTTTCCTTTTAGAAATCACAACCAGGTTATTGGAGGTCCAAAATCTGAATGGTTCCAAATTGAGTTGAACTTCTAAGTGATTTTATTATTACTGTATCTGGTCATAAAATTTATGATAACTAAAAGATCTAGTTGCTGGGGATGCAGTTCAACAGAGGAGCAATTGTCTAGCATGCAGGAGGCCCTGGGTTCAACCTCCAGCACCACAAAAGAAAAAAAAAATTATGTCTTAATTACATAATCAAGTACAAAATGAATAATCACTTCTTGTAGCAAAACATGTTAGACCTGAAATAGTGTACACTATCAAAATAAAATATTGCCTCAGAGTGCATTGCACACCTAGACTATAATGAACGGTAGTGTCTCATCATAAAGCATGTTCATCTTAAACATACATCAAAACAACAGAAAGATTTTACTGACTGTTGACAAGGGAAAATGGAAATGGCCTAGCTTAGGAAAGGACACATTAGAATCATATAATACATCAATCCTCCATGACAATTCAGGTACTTGACACCAAGTGCTATTACCCCAGCACTTGGCAGGCTAAGGAAGTGGGAAGATACATTGGGACCCGACCTGGGCAATTAGGCAAAACTGCTGTCTCAAAAATAAAACATTTAAATGGCTGGGGATGTATGTAGCTCAGTGCTTGCCTAGCACATGCTACAATGGTCACTTGGTTCAATTCTCACTGCCAAAAAATTTGTACAGGCCACACATTTGATTCACAGAACAGGGCAGAAGTCATTATGCCAAACTCCCAAAATGCTCAAAACTAAATTGCACTGTGTTCAGCTCATGATATAACATGTTAACCCTTGCTTTTACTAATTCAAATTTGATGATGTTTCAAATATAATAAAAATTGTATGTGCTTTGTTAATAAATTCAACAAATATGAGAGGTATACCTGACTTTGATCTGAAAGCCATAGGGGCATTTGTATTATGAATAAAACCTAGTCACAGCAATTCCTGTGACATAGGCCCATCCCTTGATGGCAAGTAATAAGAGAAAACTTTCTGATGAATGTACAACTTTAGGAAGATAAATGGGTTACACTTTCTAAGTTTGAAAATTAGAAAAGAAAATAATTTTCAAAAGATTATCTTTATAAATATATCAGAATTACAAAAAGTAACTGCTGTCTTGTCTCTTAAATACTATAATGATTTGAGTCCTGAGGAAATTTCGTAGAGTGGTCTTAAATATCATGCATAGTAATAGCTGACATTAAACATATCACCATTCTGCTTCTATCTTCTAAGGATCTGAAAAATTTTCTTAGAATAAAGTCATCTTAATTAGGAAGATTTATTGTGGTGTGTGTGTGTGTGCGTGTGTTGTGTGTATGCACCCACACTGCTGAGAACCAAGCCAGGGCTCTCACATGCTAAGTAAAGTGTTCTGCCACATGACTGTGCACACAGTTGACCCACCCTGAGCAGCCTCTGGTAATTCCCCAAGTGGTTCCGCCCTTCCCCTGCATGCCCCAACCCCCAACCCACTCTGCTTCTGCCTTGCTACTCCTTGCCTGCCTTGCACTACTTTTTCCACCCCACAGTGCCTGGCCTTGTCCTGAACCAAGAGTTGCCTGACCCGAGGAGCAGTGAACCTTACCAAGAGAGGTGCATCACCGATGGTGGTCATTGCCACAGACTAGGTTGAGCACGTGGAATCCCTGGCCTCCCATAGGTCTGTGCCCAGCCCCTGAGGCCTTCCTGTCCAGATCCCGACCTTCAGGTCTAGAGCCCTGGGGGTCAGTCTCAGATCGAGCTCCCATGGCCCCAAGACACACCAACCTGAGACCCCAAGGAGGGCGGAGGCCTTCCCTGAGGGTAGTCTGACCCCCTGACCCTAGGCATGCGGGAGCGAACTGACTTGGGGGTCAGTGGGGGGAGGCGGCCTTCCCCTAAGGCAGCCACATTGCCCAGGCGGCCTTACCTGAGTGTGGCGAGTAGGCGGTTCCTAGGGGCAGCAGCCTTACTGAAGGGAGGCTGTCTTTCTTGAGGGTGGCCTTCCCGAGGGCAGGGCGACCACAGGTACACGTGCTCCAGGCACTATTTCTCCACCAGCACTGAAGCAGCCAGATGCAATGCCAGACACGAAGTGGAGGCCTCCAGAGCTCTGGGCACACACGGAGTGGGCAGGTCTGGACTGTGCTACGCATGTGCCTGTGCAGCCCCACCGTCTCAACTGCATGAGAGCTGGGCATGTGCAAAAAAGCAGGGTGGTGTGGGCCCTCCCTGCGTGGCTTCTGCCTGCAGTGGACTCGCAGCATGTGTCTGAGTTTCCTGAACCACCGGGACTGGAGGGTGCCAGCAGGGAGGAGATCCCGCGAGAGTGAAGGGCTGCCCCAGGCCCTCCTGCCCTTGTCTGGGCACTGGTGAGCAAACGGATGCGCTGAAGGTGGTGCCCAGCCCAGCTGGTGAGCTGGCAGTACAGCAGCAGAGGATGGCATGAGCCCTGCACCCGGGACTGAGACTGAGCAGCCCGAATGGAGGACAAGCCTGGCTCAATCGTGTAGTGGGAACCTCCTTCAAAGGACAGGATGAGCCCTTTGTTAATCCCCACTTTGGCATGCTACTTGGAGTGAGTGGTGCTTGTCTCAAACAGCTCGACTTCACCTGTGGCCCTGCATCCTCTGGCAGGGAGACCACCAGTAGGATGCCTTATTTGTGGCGATGAAGGTTGTAGTTGTGCTTATTAATGGCTACTGTGATAAGCAGTCATCATTGTCACTTTTAGTCACCCATTGTATGAAAGGTTCCAAGGAGCACAGAATAGACCTATCCTTGCAAATGGGCTCTTAAGTAAGGAATGAAACACCTCCCTGGGCTGCCTAGGAGAAATGCATTCTAGAGTACAGCAACACCCAGCTCCCATGGTCGGGAGTTTTGGGATTTGGTGAAGTCCAACATGGTACCTTGAGCACATTAGAAAAATGGAAGTAGTATTTCCTAGTAAGGAGGTTGGCTGCTTTGTTCTGGCTCTGCGGTTAGTGAGTCATAAAGGGTAGGCAAAGGGGAGAGGCGGGATAGGTTTTGTTTTCTTTTATTGGCACACAGTTTTGAATGTTAATGCATTAATAAATCAAATCTCTTCAAGAGCTAAAGTAGCCTCTGAAATATATGCTATGCAGAAAGGTCAACCTCAAGGGCACTTGGGTCTCACAGTTACATGGAAATCCAGGCTCAGGATCTGGCAAAATGAATGTGGTGCAGCTGGGCCATGGTCTTCCATGATGGACATGCCCCTCTGCAGGCACTTCATGAGCTGCTGCATCACTATGGCATCCCTGGGCACACTCGCTAGCACTTGCTTCACACACCTGCTCTCTGTGGAGGCATCAACAATGCCAGCCTGTGCTCTGAGAGGAGCAGCTCCAGCCAGGGATATTTCCACCCACAGAGGCCATTCCAGGCAGGGTCTGGGGATGTACTGACATTCGTACAGGTTTGTTTCTGTGACAATGATTTTCTGTGTGCTCAGCATATATTTTTTTTTATTGACTGAATCCTTACCAATGCCACTACAGACCTGCCTGTGATTGTGGGAGATCACTAGGTTCAGGAAGGAAGCCTTCTGCCCCTGGGTCCTGGTTGTACACACAGCCTTTCATTTCTTCTGCCCCAGCAATTTTCTCCTGTGCATAATTGGGAAGAAGAATGATAGCACTCCTGGCCTATTAAGAATGAAGGGATCTATGTTGGTTCCACAATCTGGCTATTGTGAATATGAACAATGTTGTGGCTGTATCTCTGTAGTATGATTTTAAGTCCTTTAGGTATAGGTCTATGAGTGGGATATCTGGGTCAAATCATGGGTCCATTTCCAAGTTTTCTAAGGAATCTCAACACTTGCTTTCCAGAGTGGCTGCACTAATTTGCAGCCCACCAGCAATGTATGAGTGTACCTTTTTCCCACATCCTTGCCAACACCTATTGTTGCTTGTATTCCTGATAATTGCCATTCTAATTGGGGCGAGATGGAATCTTAGTGTAGTTTTGATTTGCATTTCTCTTATTACTAAAGATGTTGAACATTTTTTCAATGTTTGGTTATTGCTTGTAGATCTTTTCTGTGAAGTGTCTGTTCATTATCCTTAGCCCATTTGTTGATTGTGTTATTTTATTCTTGATGTATAGTTTTTTGAGTTCTTTATATACTCTGGAAATTAGTGCTCTATCTGAAGTATGAGTGGCAAAGAATTTTCTTTCTTCCCACTCTGTAGGCTCTCTTTTGCATTGTTGATAGTTTAATTGGCTGAGAGAAAGCTATTTAGTTTGAATCTGTCCCAGTTATTCTTTCTTGCTTTTATTTCTTGTGCTGTGGGAGTCCTGTTAATGAGTCTGATCCTAAGCCAAACATGTTGAAAATTTGGACCTACATTTTCTTCTATAAGTGGCAGGGTCCCTGGTCTGATTTCAAGGTCCTTGATCCATTGTGAGTTGATTTTTGTGCAGGGTGAAATGATAGGGGTTTATTTTCATTCTGTTGCATATGGATTTCCAGTTTTTCTAGCACTATTTGTTGAAGAAAGCTATCTTTCCTCCATTGCATATTTTTGGCACCTTTGTCTAGCATGAGAAAATTGTATTTATTTGGGTTTTTGCCAGTGTCCTCTATTCTGTACCATTGATCTACCTGTCTGTTTTGGTGGCCAATACCATACCATTTTTGTTACTATTGCTTTGTTATAGTTGAAGGTCTGGTATTGTGATACCCCTGCTTCCTCTTCCTACTAAAGATTGCTTTAGCTATTCTGGTTTCTTATTCTTCCAGATGAATTTCATGATTGCTTTCCTTATTTCTGTTAGGTACATCATTGGATTTTAATTGGAATTACATTGAATCTGTATAGCATGTTTGGTAGTATGGCCATTTTGACAATATTAATTCTGCCTATCCAAGAACATCAGGAGATCTTTCCATCTTCTAAGGTTTATTTAATATCTTTCTTTAGTGTTCTGTAGTTCTCATTGTAGAGGTTTTTCACCTCTTTTGTGAGATTGATTCCCAAGTATTTTATTTTTTTCGAAGCTATTGTGAATGCAGTAGTTTTCCTAACTTCTCTTTCCTGAAGATTTATCACATATGTATAAAAATACATTGGATTTATGAGCACTCATGCTAGCTCTAGCTACGCATAGCTGCTCAATTCACAATAGCGAGATTGTGGAACCAACCTAGATGCCCCTCAATTGATGAATGAATCAAATAAACTGTGATAGATTATGGATATATAGTATAATATCCAATATATGTACCTATATATAATGATAGATATATACCCATGGAATATTAACTCAGGTCATAAAGAATAATAAAATTAATGTGCATTTTCAGGCAATGAGAGGCAGTTGGAGAATATCATGCTAAGTAGAGAATAAGCCAACCTCAAAAAACCAAGGAGTGAATGATCTCACTGATAAGTGGTATGGTAACACACATAGGGGGTGGGAAGGGGGAAGAATGGGAGGAAGATGGGACTCTATATGAGGGAGAAGAGGGGTGGGAGGGGTTGGGGGTGAGAAAAAAATAACAGAATTGGATCAAAAAACTCATTACCATAGGTAAATGTATGATTACACAATCTATGCCTCTACTGCATGTACAAACAGGGAAACAAGATGTATCCCATTTGTTTACAATAAAATGATTAAAAATAAAAAGAGTGAAGGCACCCTCAGGTTTACCAGGATGACTTCACTCTCACTTTGTTTCCAGCTGATCTTCGAGCTTTTTTACTCATTATGCTGCTCAACTTTTCTGAAATTCAAAGAAAAAGTATTATCTAGGGCAAACCCATGATGACTCATAGAAGTTTAATGTCTTGGCCAAGACCAGAGAGCAGGCACAGCCAGGTGTGAGACTGGGTCTTATGGCCCATCCCCTGTGCCCCAAGCATGCTGCCTTCAGAGGGTCTGTTGAAATCTGGGGGGCACCAGCAAAGCATGAGCTGGGCTCTCACTGTCAGAGAGCAGTTCTTGCTGATTTTATTGTATTTATTTTGTTCAATAAGTTGCCCTATGGGGATACAGATCTCTTAAGGAATGGCCATTCAGTTGAGAAGTCTGGCATTGCTGCTTTACATCACACCCACATTTTTGTGTGACACAAAAATCCCTTGGCCAGGATGGGTTGGTTGTTCCATGTCCATCAGGAAGACATTCCTCTTATATCTCATGTGGCACACTGGAGCTAGTGGCTCTCTCTGGAAGGGTGGCTGGCTCACTCTGTACAAGAGATGGTCACATTATGGGCCCCTTGTTGGAAATTACAATGAAAGTCTTGTTAGAGCACCTAGCTGTGCCTGGAGGGGACATTGGGGACTCCATGGGGGTGCAGAGATAGTCCCACCACACGTCCACATCTGTTGTCCAGAGGGCAAGGATTTCCCAAATTCTCGGATGGCCTTCAGAGGACCATTTGCTCATTCACACTGTCTAACACTCTGAAGTAGTTGTCTGGAAACCAGGGCCTGGTGTGGACTTTTCCTCCATGAACAGGTTTTTTTTTGTGTGTGTGTGTTAGGACTTTACGTCAAGAACGGGTTGTTTCCTGGCCTTGCTTTGGCTCTTGCAGGCCTGTTGCTTCAGGGCAGTTTGTGTCCTGTAATTCAGGGACCTCAATAGTCCTTGGCCTTTGGAGAAACTCAGGTCAGTTATTGCCATCCATCTCTGTAGGGTTCCCAATTCTTGGGATTTGGGTTTTGTTCTCTCTCTGTGATCAGTAGGTGAAGAGTTCTTCCTTTTTTAACTTTCCATTCTCACTTCCTTTTTTTCCCTCCTTTCCAGAGAGTGATGGGGACCAGAGCTGGATGAACTTAGACAGGAGTCAGGTAGAGACCCAGGCCCTTGGGCTTCTGCTTCTTGCTGCCCACCCCAGGACTGGGCACACTTCAAACAGCACAGAGACCTGTTGGAGGTAAGCCAGGTTTCTTCTCAGTTTCCTGGTAAAAACCTGTGTCCACTGGTCTCTGATGAGGGGACAGGAGCTGTTGGTGTGTGGCAAAGTCCTTGGCAAACCTGATTATATTGAGTTGTCCCATTGTGTCCTCTATAACAGTGGTCTTGCTTTCTCCTGAAATTTTTCCAGGGCTACCTGGGCTGCTACGTTTTCTGTGAAGAGCCTCATCCCTGAAATAGCTTACATTTGTGTAGAACCCTGAACTGTACAGCACATTTCATTCACAGGATCAGATTTGACCTTTAAAGCCACTGAGGTAGAAGGAGAGGTATCCTTACCCCTTTGAATGCCAAGAGAAGGAGGTGCCATCACCCAGGTGCTCCAGTGGGCATGAGGCCAACATGAGTCCTGGTCTGGCCACTATTGGCCCTGCTGCTGGACAGCACCTGTGTGCTCCACACCCTGGTTCTGTCTCCTCTTCTACTGGTTTCCATTAGAGAAGCGGCTTCTTTCCCTTCCATTCTCTCCCTGAGATCTGACATTTACACCACACCAAAGCTCTGCTTCCCTGAAGCCAGTGTGAACCCCAGTTCCTGTGATTCTTTCTTGACAGAACTCAAGTTTGACAAACAGTCCCCTACCTCCTGGCCATAGCCAGCCCTTGATTTCACTTCCTGTCTTTCCTCGAACCAGTCTGCAACTGCTGGGCACATGTTTAGCTTGCTATATTACAGATTCCCATGTGAATATTTTGTCAGTGGCCTCTTTTTAATTTCAGTCCTTTCTGGGGAAGGGTTAATAGTTCAAAACCATCATTTTTATTTTAAGAGTGGAGATTACAAAAGCTGCCTGGCAGGGACTGGGGCCCAGCATGGCACAGGATGCCTGGTAACTCACCGCTTGCCCTGTGCGATGAGCTTGAGGCTCAGGGGAGCCAAGGCTGTATGGCAGAGTCCTCTGAATGTGCCCAGGCTGGCTGTGCATCCTGGGTGGCCATGCACCCCAGGTCCTCCTCTGCCTGTTTTTCCATTTGTTTGATAAGCAAAGAACAGACTTTATATAATCTCCTCCCACATTTCTTCTCTTAAAAAGCTTCAGCGCTCTTTGGAAACAAGCCAACAAATATTGAAGCTAGTGAGTGTTCTGATCGGACCACAGGGCAACCCTTTTTCAAATGTGAATTTTAACTCAGAGCTGCTGGTACAGAGACAGGGCCATGGCCAGGCCCCCTGACCACGAGAGCCATCTCTGCACTGCCCAGCACTTTGATATGATGCTCTAGTATCCCAGTCTCAAGGTTGTCCCTTTGGAACAAACACCCCAGGCAGAATCATGGAGAACTTGGGTACTGGAGCAGGGTATTGAGTCAGACATGTTGCTGCCCTAAGGGTGGACCCAGTCCACAACTGTGTCCTGCTCCTCAGCCCAGTTCTGCCTGGCACCCTCTGCCAGGGAGTACAGATGTGGCTTTGGCACACATCCACTCAGAGGCACCACTGCTCTGTCTGCCTTAGCATAGTCTAGCCAGCCAGCACCCAGGATGGGACACAGATTGGGATCTGCTCCCTCCAGGGCCTTCATGTTCTGCATTCAGTGGCCATGACACCATCCCTCAAGGGGCCCAGCAGTCTGACATATGCTGGCCTCTGTACAACCGACCCAGGTTGATCCAGGAGGGAGCAATCCTGGCACTCCTGTCAGAGGCCAGAGGTGTCACCTTTGTACCTGCAGGACATTCACATATCCTGAGGACAGGCCATTTTGCTCTTCAGTAGCAGTCTCCTTGCTGAACTTCTGCATGGCTGCTGTGGGATCCCAGGCTCCCTATTTAGCAGCAGCCTATGGAGCCCCAGCCAGCCCAGCTCCCAGCTGCCATCACTGAAAGGACAAAGGATGCAGCCCCATGGCTAATGCCCAGGCCTTGGAGGAGCTGCTGCTGCTTCCCAGGGAGCCTCACTCACTGACAGATGAGCCCCTGGGAGCGGGCAGCATTCTACCCACTCAGTGGGAGATGGGAGGCAGGGCCATGGCCAAATCTCCTGACCACCACAGCCATCTCTTCAGTGCCCAGCACTTTGATATGATGCTCTAGTTCTCTTAAGTGGTGGTAGGCTTGCTGTGAACTGTAGCAGAGAAACATGCTGGCTCTTCTCAGGAGAAGAAGTTGCATGAGGGACCTCATCTGGCTATGGGAGGAGGGCCCCAGCCTCTGAACACAGGCCTGCCATTTACCCGGGTGCCATTCCTGGTGCCACAGCACAGGAACACTTCACCCTCCCTGCTGCTGCTCACTCTGGGCACACCTGGTACTTCCCTGTTGCTCCAGGATGATGAACTGGGCTTGTTGAATGTGGATTCTCTGAAGTTGGGGCACCCTCAACTAGGGGTTCACTTTCCCTGAGTTTGTTCTAGAGGGATCTGAGTACCTTTGACAGGGGAGTTAGATAGGACATTGCCCTCCTCTTCACACCCAGGGCAGAACCAGCTCCTTCCAGATCCTGACTGGGGGCCCACCATCTTCCTCTCAGCCACATACCCAGTATTGATGCTGGGGAAAGCTAATCCTCAATGATAATCCATTTAGGTAAAGCTGTTAGTTAAAAATCATCTGTTTACCTTCCCTTCTGCTGGAGTGGAGGTAATTCAAGTCTTCTGTCAGAGGTTCCACTCTTGACTGAGGGCGGCAACCCCAATCAACCGCAGGAGGCGTCACTTGATGCAAACCGCAAGAGGTGTTTATTCCAGCACAGCTGGGACCCAAACTCGAGGAGTGGAGTCCCTAGCAGAAAATCTTGTAGGTTTATAAAGGCAGAAACCACACATCGGGAGGGGTCGCACATGAAAGGGAAAAGGGGGACAAAGCTGCCGGGAAATTTCAAAGGGGGTCTGGGTTTTGCTGATACATACAACATGTTCACAATGTTTTACAACAGGGCGTAGATTCTGGTCAATAGTTTCTGGTAATCATTGCTTGATCACTATCTGGCTATCTGGCTCAATTTACCCTTTTATTCTCTGTTTGGGGCTGTTTCTTGGAACAGCTTTAAGGGCTTTGTTCCCATTCCTGGGAGGGTGACCTTAGGGAGTTGAGATGACTGGGAGGGTGACCTTAGGGAGTTAAGATAACTGGGAGGGTGACCTCAGACAGCTTAAAAAAATGTCCATTCTTTCAAGGGGACTCCTCACGGTGGCCTTGGGAGAGAAGCTGCCTGACCAGTTCTGTCCCCCTGTTCACAGGGCACAGGTGGGCTGAAGGAAAGAGCTTCTAGAATGGAGGAAGGCCTGCTGAGGTGCTGAGGTGCTGAGGTGCCTGCCGCACCCACCACCCCAGTCAGGCCTGGCTCTGCCCTGGGCTGTGTGTTCTTCTCTTTACTCTACTTGAGTTTGTTCTTTACTTCAGCACTCGAGGGAAAATGCTCCACAAGGGTTGTTGTAGTGTGGTTTTGATTTTTTAATGTTCTTGTTTATTTAAATTGCTGGAATAGGGTTTGGCTGTGCAGGCAGAGGCCCACCTGTAGTTGAACCCTACACGTACACAAGGCCATGAGTACCTAGCAGGTCAGCCACCCCAGCCCCTTTTTGCCTCTGGCTCCACCTTTCCCACCCCACTCAGAAAGTGCAGCCAAATTGCCTGCCTGCACGAAAGACTCTGGCCTTTGAGTGGAGCTCTCTAGGCACCTAATTTCTTTCAGACTTCTTTCTGTCCTCAGAGCTCCCCAAAGGTACTTGTAGAATGTTTGCTGTTAAATGGTTGTAAATTAGGGGCTGAGTGTTTGGAGCATTAAGGAAGGCTGAGATTGTAACCATTCCATCCCCAGGCTGGCTGAGCTCATTCCAAGGAGTCCATCACTGATGCCCTAGTTCCTGAGTATCAGGTTTCAGCCTGGCTTTCTTCTCTTTTTTTCTGTCCTTCCCCTGCAGCTGTTTTTGCTATGCCTTCTTGTTGCCCATCTCTTCCCCTTCTTCCTCCAAACCCACTCCCTGTCCTTTCCTATGTTTCTAGAAGCCATCATGAGTAACACCATGAGAGTGGGATAAGGAGGCCAGGGAAGCCTTTTTTCCTTCCTGCATGTGGCTGCTCCAAAGAGCTTATTCCACTTTTCTTTTTTTTTTTGGGGGGGGGGGTATTTACCTCATTTCTTTCTTTTGAAGCCAAAGTCAGAATTGATGCATGTAAAAGTCAGGAAATTTGAATAACTGCTTGAGTGAACATGGAGAAATTTCAGCTCTGCCCCCTATATTAGAAACTAACATTAGAGTATAATGCAACTTGATCCTGGAGGCCTCAGCCAGAGGTGTCCTGGGACCACCATAGTGCTGATATATTGTCTTTGTACCTTTGTTTTAAGCAGCTCTATTATGTAGGCATGTAGAGTCCAAGCTAATCACACAGAAAAGATTCCCACATTTCCACAAGTCTGCACATGATTCCATGAGGTGTATGTCTAAGCAGCAGTGTGCAAGCTGCACAGGACAGGTTCTTTCTAGACATTGGATTTCAGAGCTTGATTCAGGAGTGATCACCTTTATTCAAAACCCTCTTCTGCTCAGAGTACTTCCCACCAATTTCAGGGAGAGCACCTCTGCATCTGCTATTGCATATTCCATTTTTCCTAGCAATGCCAACTGTGCACATGCTGAGCATTAAGTTTAATCTGCTGGGCTTTTAGTTAGTAAATATGAATGGCACTTGTGAAATAATAACAGGTAATTTCAAGCACATACCGCTCGGCAGACATGGAGCAAGACACTCCAGGCATCATCTTGTTTAATTCTGTTCTCATTCCCCTTTCAAGAGGGATTGAGAGTGGCCGGGACTGCCTATTGGCTGGGCGGCATGGCCACTCCTTGCCTCTGTACCCACCTTGCAGCACTCTAACCCCCCAGTGATCTCTTTACTCTCAAGCTTACAGTGTGACTTCTGAGGTCCCTTCTACTCTGATAGCAATTCATTCATCACCTAGTAGTCACACATATTGAACACCTGTTGGGTACCAGGATGCTAGCCCTGCCACTCAGGGCAGTACTTGGTGACAGCTGCTTGTCACAAGAGCTCATGATTTAGCCTTAACAAATCAGGCGGGGACATGGCCTTTCACTTTGTCCTGTGAGATATTGCTTATGCAGGGCACTTATTACCGTGGCATAAATAACTTATCAAAATAGTCATAAAGAACTTGGCAGATGAAATGAACTTTGGGGAAGACTGCATTAAGTTTTAATAGGAGGGATTCTAGTGATATGTAGGATGCGTCCCAGCCTGCGGCTCCGTCTTTCCTTCCAAGTCTCTCCTCCCACCTCCTCATATCAAGGACTTATGTTCTTTTCATTTATAAAATACTGCATTTTTATATAAATTGTTGTTGAAGTTTCTCACAGTTTCCAAATAAAGAAAGAATGGGAAAAGGTGAGACAAGCATCCTCCTTTGTTGTGTGGTAGAGCACCTTCTGGATTCCAGGCAGTGTGCCCATGCGGTATGCCCCATGCAGGATACCAGTGGTTCCAGTGTCAGGCTGATCCCAAGGAACTTGTGTGCTGGCAGACAAACAGGAAGAAGTCCCAGGACTTCAGTTTGGTGGGGACTTGGATGGTCATGGGAACATGCAGGATCTGTGAGGTCATGTGATGATGGTGAGATGGTTGCAGGAGTCCCCTGTAAAGAGGGGACACACAGCAGGAAGTTTGCTGTGAGTCGGAGTCACCTAGGGGAGGGCTGCAAGGGGTTGGGCAGCAGGACATTTTTGTCAAAATACTTTTGCTCTCTGAAGGATGGCTTTCCTCCCTCTAGCCTGCCACACCAGAGCCCCCAGGACTGTGAAGTGGGTTGAGGGTCCACAAGCAGATGGGCATGCCTCAGCCAGGCTAGTGGGTTCGGCCTCCGTAGGACTCCTGAAGCGCAGGGCTCCTTGTGGCCAGGGCGGCAGGACTGAAGGCCTCTGCTCTTCGTGGTGTGTGCATGGTGCCATCCTGTGGATCCAGAGGACTGGGTTTGAAATGTTGGGTGATTTACAAAGCCTCCCCATAAAAAGTGGCTGACCAGGCATGTGAACAGTAAGACTATTAAATTAATAATTATGTATGGAGCATTTAAATGTGTAGGGTCCTGAGTTCATGTACTCCAGTTTGCCCTGGGATATGTAATAGCCATTTTAAAGAAATCAACCTTTAAAAGGCTTTATAAAGTGAAGAGCATTTATCTGCTTACCAAGTCCCTCTTATGCTGTATCGTCAAAAGCAGGTCTTGATGGTGCCTCTTTGTGGAAGCAATTTATCAGCAATTATCATTCATTTCTCATGAAGTTTACGATTTTGTTTTTCACTAAATTATTTAAATTCAGACCCTCTAGTAATGCATTCTGGTCTCTCTGGTCAGGAAGGCTTTTCTGTAGGTACACTCTTTTCTATAACAACATGCATGTTGATGGTGACTGTGGAGAAGGGCGTGAGCCAGGTAGGAATGATTCCTTTCAGCTTTTGGAGATTTAAAAAAAAAAATCACTCATTATTCAGGAGTTACAATTTTTGTGTGTATTTGAAACAACTCTCATCTTCTAGTTACTAAGTGAATGCTGCAGCCCATCTAGGATTCCTAGTAACTGGGTGTTCTCTTTGCTTGCCACTGGATCTCACCTGCCCTGAGAACAGAGGCTTTGTGGCTGTGTGTGTCCAGCAGCCAGATCCCTGCTGCAGGCAAGCGATCTACTTATTTAATGAATAAAGAAAATGTTGATTCCCTTTTTGTGCATGGGAACTCATGATCCTTGCGATTTTGTAAAGTGGATCCTGTTGACCTTAACACTGCCTGGCATCCAGCTTGCTTTTACTGAAGAAAAATCTGAGTCCTTGTGAGGTCCTTTGTTTACTTGGGAAATGGGTGATGACCTCACCTTGAGGTGCTGGGAGGTGGGCTGAGGTGACCCTGGCATGAGATGTCCAGCATCAGAGTGGGGCAGAGGCTGGCAGGTGGGTGGGGGGCCAGGCTGAGTAGCAGAGGCAGGTCCTACCTTGTGCATGGCCTCTCCAGGGCCATGGCAGTCTGAGCAGCCTGGGGCCAGTTCATGCCATGATCAAGATTTGACTTTGAAGGCCACATGAGTAGTGTTGTCTGAGATTAGGGGTAGCAGGGGCAAGACCACATAGTTTTGGTGGCTCTTGAGAGGGTGGATTAAAGTGGTGGCTAAGGGAGGGAAAAGGAATCAGTGAATTGAGAGGTGGTGTGGAGTGGAGTGAATGAGTTTGAAAAGCTTCTGGTTTGGTTTTGGTTTTGAGGCTAGAAGTTGAACCTGAGGGCAATTTACCACTGAGCTACCTTCCCAGTTCAGTCATTTTTACTATTTTATTCATTTATTTTATTTTGAGACAGAGTTTCACTAAGTTGCTTAGGGCCTCACTCATTTGCTGAGGCTGGCTTTGAACTTGATCCTCCTGCCTCAGCCTCCAGAGTTGCTGGGAATTCAGATGTGCACCACCATGCTTAGGTAAATTTAAAAGTTGCTAATGGGGAAAGAAGTTGAGGGAGAAGGATGAGTTGATATAAATAGCAAGACTTCTAATTTGCAAGTTTGAATGGGGAATTCTTAATGGATGTCAAGATTATTAGGCTGCAGAGAGCTGCCCAGGAGGGTTGGGAGAGGGAGTCAGTGAGCTTGGTTCTGAGTGGCCTGCTGGATGTTGAGATAGAACTGTCTGGAAGGAAGCTGGACATGTGTTTGGAGTTTCAGAGAGAAATCAGGGCTACATACATAAATTTGGGTGCATTGAGCTTTTATATGGAAATTGATGTCTTTAAAGGGAATTTGATGATTCAAGAGAGTCTAGACAGAAAAGAACTAGGGCAAAACCCTGACAGAGCAAAATTCACTGGACAGGGAGTGGAGAGAATAAGAAAGGAGCAGCAGGGAGGAGAGAAAAGAGGAACAGGAGGGTGGAGGGAACAGGAAGGAGGAAGAGGGAGAAGAGAATGAGGAGGAGCATGTAGGAGGGAGGACAGAAAAGAAGAGCATTAGGGATGAGCAAGGAGAGAGGTGAGGAAGCCATGAGGAAGGAGTGAAGAGGACTGAGGAGGGAGTGGAGAATGGAGGAGAGTGAGGAGGGAGAATAGTGAGGAGGAAGAGGGAGGAGAGAGTGGGAAGGAGCATGGAAGAGGTAGAAAAGTGGGGAGAAACAGGGAGGAGGAATGAGAGAATGAGAAGGGAGGAGGAAGTGAGGAGGAGAAGCAGGGAGCAGGGAGGAGAGAAGGGAGCAGGGAGGACACCTGTAGCTCCTGCCTCCTTGGAGTGTGGGTGGGTGGCACCCCAGACTCAGGAGGCCCTGCCCACTGCAGCCTTCCTGGGCTCTATTATAAGCATCTCTTAACAGACCTCAGGTTGCACCTTTCTCTCTGGCCCCTCTGCTCTGTGAAGGCAGGGGCAGCATGGGTGCCCCTTGGTGCCGAGATCAGAAGAGCAGATGTGTTTAACCATGTTCTGAGTGCTCTGAGCTGAGTCTGAGTGCTCCAAGCTGAGTCTGAGTGCTCTGAGCTGAGCCAGGCTCAGTGATTCTGGTTTACATTCAGGAAGGGTCCTGGTGGTGGCTTCCCTGCCTTTTCCTTTTCTGTGTTAGGTACTGGTTCATTCAGTTTTCAGCACATATGTACCTAGCTCTGGCATGTGCCCTGTACTGTGTCAGGTGTTCAGTAACTGCTCATTGAGTAGTTGAATGGTTAAGAGCTTGGCCTCAGGTTCACACCCAGTCCCACTAACAGAAGGCTACTGAAGGAGTGTGGCTCACACCTGTGAGTGAGCAACTGGGTAGGCACACCTGCTCTCACCCCATCTTTGCATCCAGGGGGAGAGGCAGTGTCCCATCTCTGCTAGTGGGAAGGTAATAGAGACACTTACTGTTTAACCAGGAAGAGAACCCAGGTCTGACTCCCACTTCAACTCCTAAAGTTACAACTTGGCACCATGAAGTGTAACTGGGTTCTTGGGTAACCAGGAGACCCCAATACTCTGGGGTCCAGTGGGATTTTCCACAGAACCTAGTGGGAAACTGGCAGGGACTGGGGTTGGTAACAGTGGGCAGGAGGGAGGGCAAAAATAACTGGCTCCCAGAGGCTTTGTGGCTCCCAGTTCATGATTCATTATTCCTTCTCTGTAGCTAATTTTTGCTAAATACAAGAATTCCAGGAATCTTTTAGGATATGGGGAGATGGCGCTCTCCTTATAAAACATCTGCTTTTGGTCTTCTTGAGGCTCCACTGTCAGGGGAAAACAGGAGAACAGCATTGATATAAAAACACATTGCTTCAAACAATAAATCCCCCTTCACTGATTAATGGGAAAATAAATTGAAGGCCAGAGGTGTGGGGCTGCTCAGGAGTCCTCTCTCAGCACTGTCTTCTTTTCTTTCCTGAGAGCCATAAGTTCAGGATGGGAGACCAAGTAACTGGAAGTAGAGTTGAGGTGTCAGTGGATGTGGCTGCTCCCTGTGGTCCACTAGCCTCAGCCCATGGGGCAGTTTTATTTTTGATCAGTGCCTTGTTTCTGGTGGTCATGGACTGAGCACTGAGGGACAGGTGACAGGGCAGGATGAGTCAGGCCTCTGAGGTTGTGCAAAGAATCCTGCAGCCCCCTTCTCCATCCCAAGGTTCTTTCTCCACCTTCCCCACACTGCTCAGTCCCCACACCACCTCCCTGCATTGTCCCAGGTTTTCAGCCTCTCCTGTGGTCCCACCAGTGTGACCCACCTGAAGTTCACAAGACCACCCAGAACCTTTCTGCTGAGTGTGGGAAGAGCCTAGGAAGTGGGTTGGGAGGTAAGCAGGTTTCCTGGAAGGCGTTCCTCCTTAACCAAGGGCTGTGCTCCCTGCACCAGATCCAGTGCCCGGTTCACATCAGGCTCTCAGACTCTGCTTCGTGACACACAGCAGGGTTGGAGGGATCCAGAAAAAGAAAAGTTGGACAAGTCTTGGCCATCTTCAACAAAGCAGGACAGTGTGGGGCTGGGGTGTCAGCACAAAGCCCTCCCTGCAGTAGCAGAAGAAATCAGAGGCCCCAGGACTGGCACTTGTGTGCCTGGGGCTCCAGAAGTCCATCCTTCCTGCACCTTGCCTTTGCTATGGGGGGCCCAGGACTGAGGGCCTGGTGGCCACTCTTCTGCCTGACCTCCCCATGTCCCTGCTGGCTCTCAGCCCCAGTATGGCTCTTTCTGGCTCTGAAAACACTCCCGGGCACTGGAAGACAGACTTGGGGAATTCAAACAGTGAGGAAATCAGCTCTGAGCTTGCAGGGTGGTCCAGGCCCTCCTCCTCTCTGTGAAGCAGGGAGGGTTGCTTCCAAGCCTCTGTGGGAAAGCACTTGTGCCACAAGGCACCACCCACTTTAGTTGGAGGGTCTCTGTTGTGTCCCAAAGAAAATGTGGTGAGGTTAGCGTAAAAGCACAGTGTGACAACCTGGAACCCAGCAGTCTGTGTGGCTTCTTTCTTAACTGCTGGTGATGCAGCCAGGGTGGATCAGAGGTGCTGGAACAGCCTTTATAAGTGGCCACATGATTAGCACCCAAGGGTGTAGTCCCAGGAGAGCACCAGACCCACATTACTATGTCCAGTGCTCTCTGACTGTGGGGAACTGAGGCCTATCATCCTTAATTTTCATGGGGCTGGCTCCCCTTACTGAGGACACTGTGGGCAGTCTAGAGCACTTGGCCCTCCTGCCAAAAGTAGGCAGTTCTGCCACAGATGGCACATGAATCTGCTCTGCTCCTCTGGGGCTGAGCTGGGAGATGGGGAAAAAGAAGAGAAAATCAAATTAGATGTTTGACCAGCAAAATGAATTCTGTCTCCAGCCAGGCTGGCTTGCATTTGTCTCGCTTTTTATTTCCTGAACTTTCTCTCAACATAAATCCTTTGCCTGGCCTTTCATCCGCAGACAGTCTTTAATACCCCTGCCAGTGCCCTACCTTGGCTGCTCTGTCCCTGCACCCCTCACCTCCACCCTCCTAGTGCCACTCTGCTCTCCTGGCCCCATTGCCCTCCCCTGACTTCCTTTGTCTGGCAGTGTGCAGCATTCCTGGCTGAATGGCAGGTGTGCACTTGGCCCTTCTTTTTGAGATTCCTCCCTCCAGCACTGGGCCATGTTCAGTCTGTCTTTCAAATGTGGCCTTGGCATTTTTGTGTGCACAAGCATGAGGGGCCTAATTCTCCCTTTGGTTGTCTGTTTAGAAAAGTGAGACTTGCTCAGGAAAAAAAAAAAAAAAAAAAAAAAAAACAGTTTCCCCCAAACTTCACCATCCTGGTCTACTATTGCTGTGCTTTGCATCCTGGGGTTGAGAAGACTTGGCTTACTTACTCTGCCTGGAGAATAGGAGCAAGGGTGGCAGGCTTCACAGGAGGGGGGTGAGGTGGGAGCAGTCCCTGAACCTGAAGGGGTGGGCATTGGGCCTGATCTGTGCCTGGCCTCCCACTCATTTCTCCAGCTCACTTTAACTCCAGCCCAGCAAACCTGACCTGACCAGGCAACATGATGTAATGTTATTTCTTATAAAATAACATGATGTAATGTTATTTTTCAGGAGGGAACTTTTTGCCCCAGGTCAGAAGAATGCCAGCTGATTTTTGCTGAAACGAACCATGGTATGGTCTAATATATGGGCTCCTAGTTCAAGGAGGGGCCCGGGTGGCCACTCAGGCTGAATTTGGCAGTTGGAAGCAGGATATTTTCCTGCTTGGTCCCACCTCTGGGTGCTTTTGGGAAGTGCCCTGGTGAGGCAGGCTTGGGAGCCGTACTGTTCCTGCCCTCTCACCACCTCTTCCTTTTCAGTGTGTTGGTACTGAGCTGCTGCCAGCTGAGACTGAACTGGGAAGTGGCACCTGAAAGGCCAGTATCTGGGTGACTGCCCTGGCCAGGCCTGGCTTCCCTGTTGTGCTAGGCAGTGCTGCATGCCTGGTGGTGGCAGGGCACACTTCTCTCAGTGAGCTGCCCAGGCCTTTTTTGGGTAATGACTGTGGTCCTACATCTCCAGAAAAACCCTAGTTCTGAGTCTTATGCTTGCTTATTTTGAATCCATAGTTACAAAAGATTCTACAGGGAGAATTGCCTGGCACCAATCAGGAATGACCAGGGTTCCGACGTCCATCCCCAGCACTCTTTCTGGTTCTAGGGGCTCCTCAGAGGCCCAGAAGCACAGTGGCAAGAGCACTAGGGACAGAGCCCAGCCTGGTGCCTGCCAGACCTGTTGTTGATTGAGGAGTGATAAGCAAGTTATGTGAGCTCTCTGGCACATCTGAGGAGCAGGAAACCTTACAGGGTTACTGGGCAGGTTAAATGAATTAATACACAGAGTTTATTGCAGCATGTGGCTCCTGGAGCACCACAGGAGGATTGTCTTAAAGACCCTCTTCCAGAAATAGTTTTTACAAAATATTTTTTTTGTATATAAAATATTTGGTACCGTGGATTGAACCAAGGGCACTTTACTACTAAGTCACAACCCTAGCCCATTTTTTAAAATTTTATTTAGAGATGGGGTCTCACTAAGTTACTTTGGACCTTGCTAAGTTGCTGAGGCTGGCTTTCAGTTTGTGATCCTCCTGCTTCAGCTTCCCAGGCCTCTGGGATGTGTGCAAATGGTAGAGTACTGTGCATATTGTTCTAGACCTTACCTTTTTAAAAGATTATTTTTGCCTGCTTGTTTCTTAGCATTTATGTCTCAAAGATTTAGGTGATAGGTTCAGTCCTATGTTCTGATTTTTATTGTAATGTCCTGGTACCCTTCTGTGGGCTGATCATTGAATTCAGCTCCTGGATGTGCACCTCAGAACCATGCTGGGTGAGGGAGAGGCCCTAGCCCACTGCTCCACTCCTCCCTCTTCTTAGAGCAGACTGTCCTTTGCTGAGTCTCAGCCTCTACAGGGTGTCCTTTGTCACAAGTGTCCCTCTGAACCTTGCAGACCCACTTATATTCCCCTGCCAACCAGCTCAGATGCCAGGCTGCCACACTGCCATTCTTGACTCTCCAGGTATGCCTGTCATTCCTGGCTGGCTGTTGGCATCTGCAGGTGTCCGTGGGAGCCCCATGCCCTGATGACCCTAGCAGTCAGCACAGTGCCTGGTATGTAGCCCATGTTCCATGGTTTTAACTGATCAGTGAATGGGAACTTCTGGGTGCAACATGAATATTTCCTTGCCTTCTCCATCTCTGGAGAAGTTGCCTTGGGAGGAAACAAAGAAATCAAAGCCCACTTCAGGAGGTGACTTTGAGCCTGAGACAGGGTCTCTCCCAAGCACACTCTGACTAGTGTGGGGTTGCTGCTGGCCTGCCACTCAGGCACTTGCAGACCCCTGGGTTGAGAGAACCTCAGAAGACTTAGAGGCAGGACTCTGCCTTGCCCTGAAGAACTTGAGCAGGGAGCCCTGTCTGCCAGGGATGGCCTTCTGAGGGCATTTCTGTGGGGTGGATGGTTGGGGTTGAGGACCTAGGAGCTGAAGAGCCCAGGCCCAGTACAATCCCTGGCATGGTGGATGTGCAATTCCATTTCTGTGAACTTCTGTGTGGGTGGGGAGTGCATGACCAGAATGCAAGGTGTGTTCAGGATGGTGTGCTCTGGAGATGAACTGATGCAAACCCATTCATTTTACTAATGGGGAGAGTGAGGCACAGAGACTAGAGGCCTGGCTGAGGACACACCCCTCTCTGGCTGCAGGGCCTGGGAGCCATATCTGAGGACTGTGACGCCTGTTGTGTGGCACCATTCATGTTCCCTCCTAGAGCCTCTGTGCGGGCTTGCCACCCACTGGTGGTGGGTCTTGCCAGCTTGTGCTCCATGTGTGGCAGCCACTATAAGGCATGGGCTGCACAGGCTTGCAGTTCTCACTGGGCACAGTGAGGACGACCATGTCTTCAGGGCACAGCCGGTGGCAGTGGCTCTCACCCATGCCCCTGGCTAGCTCAGACCAACACTATTTGCTCCATGGGGAGAAAGGGAGTTCATGGGCCCCATTTCCACATGAAGTGACCCCTAGGAAAGAGTGGAAGGGGACCATGCTTCTTTTTCTCTGGTTCATGTTTTGAAGTTCGGCCTGCTCTTGTTGAACACAGGATTTCAACTTCTACTTGTGCCTGAAATTATCTTTCAAATAACTCTAGGAATTTAAAAAAAAAAAAAAAGTCACTGCCTTTCTCTCTAGGTTCAATTTTCTTCATCCTAAGAGATAAAGTTATAAAAGGATCCCTGTACTTTTCTAGATCAGCATCTCAGCACAGAGAGGGGCTCCCACTGCCTTTTCAGTGCTGAACACCATGCAGACCTTTGTGATCAACTGACTTCATCAACCACCGGCCCCCTACCCTGCATTAATGGCTGTGGCCTTGATGTGAGATGCAGTGAACATGACCAGGGTACCAGGCTGACCTGCCTGGCGTTGGTTTTCTGGACAAGGACTCTGTGAGAACAGCATTTATTTGGGCCTGCCCAGCTAAATAAAGCCCCAAGGCAGTCACAAGTGGCCTGGCACAGAGGGGAGTGGGAGAAGGAGTGGAGGGTTGGGCAGGGTGGCGAGCAACCACAGCCCTGTTACCTGTGGGGTTTGGCCTCCTTGTGTGGGATGTGCCTGACAGGGTCTTGGAGGTTGGGCCAGGAGTCGGCACTGCCCAGGGCGATGGCAGCTTGGTTACTGGGGGCCTTCCTGGGATCCCCTGTGGTCTCTGGAGGTGGAAACCCAGGCAGTGTCAACGTAGACTGGAATGTGGCCTTGTACACCTTGGGTAGGGGCAGGAAGGTTGGCTTTGTCTCTGCACATGGGCCTCTGGAGCAGCTGCATGAGATCCCCAGTGAACTATGGAATGGTGGTTTTTCCAAGGCTGGGCTGTGGGAATGGCTTCAGTGCCAAGGCAAGGGTGACCTCGTTCCTGTCCACCCCTCAGTCCTGGTGTCCATCTTGGGTGTCCTGCTGCTCCCTGCCTCCAGATCATCCTCCCCACCTTCCCTTAGTCCTATTCCTCTGGTGTGTAGTGGCTTACTGATCTTTCAGTGCTGATAGAAAACATGGGTCAGGCTGAATCACACCTGCATAGGGTGAGCCTCCTGGAAGGGTCCTCCCTTGAGTGCAGTGAACAAGAGGGGAAGGCCTCCATTGGCCAGACAATATCTCAGAGCTACTGAGGTCACCAACCCATTCACAAGTCCATTCACAAGGACAGGCTAACCAAGGCCATCTCAACCTAACACTGAGATTCCCAGGGAAGGCTCAAGAGTCACGTTTTCTGAAGAATTCCAAGGCAAAAACATTTCATGTAACAGTGAAACAAAAATCCCCAACTGCATTTCTATGATGCTGACAAGAGGCAACTGCATTTTTTTAGGTGATTGGGTCCTTTTCAGTGAAATGATATTTGCTGATATTTATTGATCCTCATCATGTGCTAAGGCACAGAGGTTATAAGACATGGATTATTTCACATGATCCTCATCATGACTTCTAGGAATGGAATATGTTTGTCCTAACCTGCAGATTTTTAGGTGGAGGTTCAAGTGAGATGAATAATTTTTCCATCCGAGGACTGAAGGGTGGATCTGGATTGGAGCCTCTGGGACCTTCCTGATGCCTCCTCCCCACTTGCCTCCACCTGGGCTGTGCCATGGCTCTGCTTGACTTCACATTCACGGGCCATATGCTCTCCCCTCCTCTGTCCTTGGGAGATGGTGGCCCAGCCTGTGGCTGGGTGGCCTGGTGGGTGGAGAATTGGGAGCAAGGTGACAAGGTCCAGCCCCTGTGAGCCCACTGGTGGACTGTGACTCTTGGTCACAGGGTTGACCTTTCACCTCGGTCACTACCTTCAACTGCCTATTGTCCATCATACAGGGCCCAGGGGCTATGGATAAAACAGGTGGTCACCTGGCTAGCCATTTGAGGCTGTGGTTGGTGGTTCACTAATGTCATCTCTCCAGTTTGAAACTAGATATTACTGCCATTTTTTGAAGGTCTGATCTTATTTATTTCTCTTAAAAATTCTTATTTTTGACTGGACTCAGACTTAGAAGCTCTCAGAGAGGACAGCCTGTGTCTCTTGGCAGTCTGTTCCTGGTGTTTTTCTTTGGCTTCTTTATTCTCTTGGCTAAAAGTTGGGCACATTCTGCAGCCTCTTTCTTATCCTTCTCATCACACTGTTTCTTCAGAGTGCTACACCAGCCCTTGTGTTGCAGGACATGTGGAGACAAGACACTGAATCATGCTTTAGTCCTAGATTTTTTTATCTTCCTTGTTTAAGGATCTTCTAACAACATATTGGTGGACAACATCTTCCTTAGAGAGATTGAATAGTTTGTGGATTCTACTAGCTCTTTGGGGTCCCAGTTGATGAGGTACAGTAGTATCTGTAGGTCCAGGGAAGTTCTTCTCTCCTTTTTTTACAATAACCAAGTTGAGAATGCTCAGATTTGCACCCACATTGCAACCTCAAACAAGTGGGCACTCTCTCTCCAGTTCACCTTTGTCTATGGCAGGAGAATCCCTTACTCAGTAGCAGGTGAACTGGTGCTGAATTGAGACAACTGCTTCAAGGAGAAACCTGCTTGTCATTCCTGCCACTGATCTGTACCACATAACCCTTCCCATCTTCACCCCGAGCCTCAGCAGCAACTTCTGTGGCCATAAGCTTCTCAGGAAACGTATGAGGTTTGCATTCATCTTTCACTTCAGTGAGTATCTGGCTGGTAGGGGATGGGAAGGAGATATTCAGCCTCATCTCGGAGCAACTGAGTGCCCACAAAACACCACAAAATAGTGTGATTGCCATTTTCAATAACCCTGTGCCACTTCTTAGTGTCCCCATGTGTGAGAGGAAAGGTGTTGTTGTCCAACAGCTCTGTGAGTTCAAGAGCGCTCAATTGCAGGGTGTCTCTGAGCTGTATCATGTCCGCCTCAGCTGTAAATCTCCCAGAGGGGTATGCATGATGCAGTAGTCAGCACCTCAGGATTTGTTTGGCTGGGGGCCCTTCTCCCTGGACCAGTGTTTGTGTAAGAGGCCATCTTAAAGTGTATGGAAATTGATTCCAGGTTCCTTGGGAAATTGATTCCAGGACCCACTCCCTCTGCCTTTTCCAGGATGCCACAGTCTAAGGATGCCCATGTCCCCATGTAAAGTGGCATAGTTAGGTGTGTGCCTATGACCTGTGCCTGCCTCTCTTATACCATCAGTGACATTTAGAGGACTTTCAATGCCAAATGCAATGAAGATGCTGGGAAATAGCCATGCTGCCTGTTCAGGGAGTAACACAAAGGGAAGGTCTCCCCATGTTTGGCACAGATACAAAATTTTTTACTATTTTTGGTCTGTGGTTGGTTGAATCTGCAGACATGGACCATTGCTGTGTTTGCCCTGCTGTTTTAAATCTCTGTAGCAGCATAGTGCTTTCACATCAGGGGCTAGTTAAGGATGAGTGCACACATTTCCCAAACTTCTTCATGGGTGTTCTTTCAGTGGGTTCTGTCTTCACCCCAAAACACTTCAACATCTCTCACCTCCTTTTCATCCAGTTTCTGCTGCTGGTGGTGGTGCACCCTTCTCAGCAGCCCTGCAGGGACTGAAACTTGGTTCCTGGGCTGGCCCATGACCCTCTCAGCCTGTGCTGCCTCCCAGTGGATGCAGCACTCCCTGGCACAGGTATCCTTGTGCCAACCCTTCTGGAAAGGGCTTGCAAGGTTTTGGAGCATTTCTTTCACTTTTCATTGCTCTTAATTTGTGAAAAGTGACATTGTCTAAACTCTCTGGCAAGACTGAACAGCCCCACCCCAGATGACTCCATTACAAACACTTACAAGCACTACTTAGAGGTTCTAAGAGTAGATCTATGTTGACTTTGTACTTTGAAAGGGGGCTCTAGAGGTGATGGGTGCCAACTGGGCCTTCTCTCAGGCTGGAACAGGGCTGAGCTGGGTGTGTGCACTTGCAGCTCCTCAGTGGCTCTCTCCTAATTCAATTCACATCTTTGTTTCTCTCACTTCTCTCTCATTGTGTGCAGCTCCAGTGGTGATTTTGGTGACCTTATGATTTGGAAAATAGGTGAAAGAATTTTTTTTTCTACTAAAGTTTCCATCAGATAAAGACTTCATGCTGTCTTCCTCAGTAGTATTGAAAGGTCACTCCTGGAGACCAGTAGGGCAGCCATGCTCAGGGGCTTATCCTACCACTAGCCTGAGGAATCACTGAAATGGAATAAAGGCACCAGGAGCTCTGTGGACTTCCACTCTCCAATGTTTGTGAGGTACTGGGGTTCCAAATCTGCCAACAAGGGAGCAGATCACTTCCAGCAAATAAATAGGTGTGGTAAACTTGGGTTACAGAGTAGAGTGTTCATCTGCCCCTGTATGGGTGGATTGTTCTCCAACCATCCCAAAAGTTACCCAAGGCTGGGCGAGGTGGTGCACACCTGTAATCCTGGTGGTTTGGAAGGCTGAGGCAGGAAGATCACAAGTTCAAAGCCAAACTCAGAAACTTAGTGAGGCCCTGTCTCAAAATAAAAAGTAAAAAGGGCTGGTAATTTGGCTCAGTGGTTGAGTGCCCCTGGGTTCGACCCCTGGAACAAAAAAATAGATAAGAATTAACAGAAAGCAACCTGAGTGTGAAGATGGAGCATTCTGGCTTCAAGCTGAAACTCGTATTTGTAGTTGGCCATTGACTTTATTTTTAGGGCTTACTATCTCCACTGATATGCAATGCAATGGGGAGAGGGCCAGAAGCAGAGAAGTGGTGAGATGATCCCAGGTTATCCAGTGCAGCAGAGAAGGTCAGGGTCGGGCTAGAGAGAAGCACAGGAGACTCATGGGAAATAGGCTTCCTACTGTGCATTGCCAGCTCCACCCTGTTCAAAAGCACCTTCTGATCCCCTTGGCCTCTTGGGTGGGGTACATGACACTCTGCTGCTGATATCCACCAGCTTGAAGACCAGGTTGACCTCCCCCTGCCCTACACTCAGAGCCAAGTAGAGGACAGGGCGTTGGACACTACTTGCCCAGGCTTGGTAGGGAGAAAATGATGGCCAAGTGAAAGCTAATTGGATGCTTTCCCAAGCCACTCTGTTGGGCTGTTCATGGAACCTTTCGAGCAGCGACTTACCAGGTTGTCACTCAATCACTGTACATGGGCCTGGGTGGGAGCAAAGAGCAGTGGGGGCTTTCCTAAACTCTGGAATTCCACTCAGCACCCTCTTAAGCCTGGTTATTAAGCCTGAGCACTCCCCTTTCCTGCAGGAGAATTTCTACATCACGTGTCCCTTCATATTCTGACAAAACTGTGGCCCTTTCCCTAGAACAGGAGCTCAGAGTCTTTGTCACAGGAAATGCCCTTCTCTGCTAGTAGTGGTAGCTCCAGCTTTTCCCTAGCCTGTTAGGACTTGAAGAGTCTGAAATTGGGGGCTGGGGCCTGCTGTGACCAGTACCTTGGTGAGTACCTCGGGACTAAGGTGTGTGGGGCTTTTATGAGCATCTGTCCAGGGGTCCTGCAGCCACAGGGCCTGGCAGGTGAGCTGGCCCCAGGCTGTGGATGAGGCTCCAGGCTCTTTCCTTCTTTTTCTGCAGGAGGGAGAGGTGTGTGTGTGGGGGGAGGGGGTGTCCTGAAGCTTGGGGGTGGGGAAGAAAGGAGGAAAACTGTAAAAAAATCACTTGTTAATCACTGAATATATAGCAATTGGTCTGAAATGTTGTTGCTATGCCAACGCCCTGGGAGTTTATTTTCTTAATCCAAGAGAGGAGCCTTGGTCCCTGCTCCCCTGTTGTACCATTTGAATTTGCTGCTGCCATCCAGCCACCCTGATATCTGTTGTGAGGCATAGGGGTGGAGAGGCCGCCAACCACCAAGGCAGTCAGATGCAAAGCAGCAATGGGCCTTTCTCATGCAACTTATTAAAAATGACACAAATTAATATACTCTACCTAAACCAGACAAAGATTAATTGTTCTCTTTTAGTGCAGTTTAGCCTAACTGTCACTTTACAGGTATTTGTCAGACAAAATCAACACTAATCAACATTTATTCTCTCTTGCCTGGGTCCAGGGAGTGTGGCAGCTGTGCCTGCTCAACTCCTCTCACCACACTTTTCGACCTCCATCCAGCCTCACCACACATCACCCTTCCTCCCAGTGCCTCTCCTCATGCCATCCCCAGACTTAGTCATCAGGGCACATTAGAGGCATGATAGATTTTCTGTTTTAATTTACATCTATTACATTACCATGCAGCCAATATTGATTCAGTGGAGATCCAGCATCTCCCATCGCCAGACTCCCTGGGCAGGTTCCTGGTTCACTTATTAAGGTTACTTAGGGTGCCACTCCTTGTAGCCTCCCTGGGCCTCCCGCCTCCCTTGGGCCTGCTTAGGGAAGATGTCTGGGTGCAGCTCTTCACAGCTCCCTCCTGTGTGCTTGACTTCCTGCACACACCACCAGGCAGCCGGGTCCTCCCTGGCTTCCTGAATGGACTTGCTGAGCCTGGGAGATGAGTTCACTGGGCCTGGTATAGGGATGGACTTGCAGGTCAGTCAGAGGATCCCTCCAGGCTGCAGGCCTCCCCTCTCCTTACTCCATCTCGGGCCTTCCCATCTTCACCACAGTGACACTTGTGGAGAAACGCAGAGTCAGGAGGAAACCAAGCAGGCAGGTGGCCAGAGAGAGTCTGTGGGGGCCTGGTAGAGGCCTTCTGCTGTGGCACTGCCTCCCAGGGCAGGAGGAGGCCCTGGGCATGCCTCACTTATGAAACTGGCCTTCTGCCCTTCTGTCCTCCTGCCTTCACCAGAGTTCCAGTGTCTGAGCACATCTTTACTTGTTGACATAGAATATTTCCCCCCTGATCTTTGGTTGGACTGGGGTATTTTATTTTATTTCATTTATTCATTTATTTTTGGGTGTGGTGCTGGGAACTGAACCAGAGGTGCTCTACACTAAGCTACATCCACATTCCTTTTCATTTTCTTTGAAACAGGACCTTGCTAAGTTGCTGAAGCCAGCCTCAAACTTGGATTTTTC
This sequence comes from Sciurus vulgaris, assembly GCF_902686455.1. Classification (NCBI taxonomy): domain Eukaryota; kingdom Metazoa; phylum Chordata; class Mammalia; order Rodentia; family Sciuridae; genus Sciurus; species Sciurus vulgaris. The sequence goes on along the minus strand of NW_027632955.1, from coordinate 115,358 downwards.
CTGCCTCAGCCTCCTGGGTCACTGGAATAACAGGTATACACCAGTCTGCCTGATGCTGGAGTGTTTATGACTACTGACTGAGGTCTCATTAAACTTTGATCCATGCAGAGAAGAGATTGCTAAGGGCACAGAAATCCCCCATTTACTTATACCTTTTTACACTGTATCACTTTCGGGGGATGTGGTGGCTATGGGGTTCCCAGGGATACTGTGCCTCTGTTCTCAAGTCACCACAACCCTCGACCTCCTGGCCTCTGAGAAGGCCCAGGTTCTTCATTTGTTTCAATGAGCTGTTGCTTCAAAACTGTAGTGAGACTGTGGCCAGAGTACAGAGAAACACCATGGCTATGTTGGGGTGAGTGGTGTGGTTGGTGTGTTTGCATGAGGCTGCCCAAGTGTGAGATGTGCTAGGAGGATAGCTCAGGACTTCCATTTTGGTTTCTTATTACACAGCAGTAAAGTAAATGGCACTTAGTCTAACTGAAGTTACAGAATGTAGCTCAATTTGAGAAAGAGGACTCCACCAAGAGGAGTGCATAGTATCTTGAGCTTGGGAAACTGACCTCATTAATTTAATGAGTGGAAATGTCCTCCAGTGACAATAGGGATCAATCTCAAGGTCTTGTGCATACTATTCTAGCAGTCTTCTGTTGAGCCACACCACAGGTCCTTTTTATTATTTCAGTAGAAAAGAGGGTCTTTCTATGTTGCTGAAGCTGGCCTTGAACTGGAGATTCTCCTAAACCACCCCTTTAGGAGCTGAGAAAAGAGTGTGGGTACCACTCTAGTCAATTTATATAATCTTTCTCCCTGGTATTATGGGTCTTGTTACAGTTGTTCCTGTGGTAAAATAGGACCCAGGACACATGACAAATAAATGATAGACAGGTGGACAGGCCATGCCCTACAGAGAGTGTGGCAGAAGACCTGGAGCTACCCATAGCTGGGGCAGAATTGTGGGTCCACGTTCTCAGTCTTACAGAGATAATGATGCACCAATGAGGTAGGAAATAAACAGGTAGTCTGTAAGGCTGTAAATTAAGAAAACACACCAGGAGATGAGTGGTTGGGAAGTTACTTTGGCTTTGAAAACTATTTGTTGAGTGAAGACACAAGGAAGCCAGAGCCAGAAAAAGCAAGACCATGCAGCAGTTCATACTGCTCCAGAACCCAGTGAGGAAACTTCCCTGATGGCAGGGGCAGATTCCAGGTGTTGAAGAACAGGCACATGCGCAGGAGAGACACTAAATATAGGTACCTCTACTTCATAAGTAAAATGTCACATCCCGAGGGGCAGATTTTGGGTGGTGAGCCATGTGTCACAGTGAGAGGCCCATGAAGAGTGCAGTGTGGCCACAACCCACCTGTGTGTGTAGGAACAGCAGGAGGCTGGCCCCTGCCTGACCCACAGATGCTTCTGTTGTGTTGCCCTGGGGTCTGTGACCTGGTGCTCCCTCTCTTACATTCATGTTTGAGTAGAGTCTTGTTCTTGACATAGTGTGTTTTCTCTGATTCTACTGTTTGAGAGCTGAAGAACCCCCAGATACAGTAACCAAGCCACAAAGGAAAGTCTGTGACACAGATTAACTGCCACACACAGGGGAGAAGGACCAGGACATTTTCTTGCAGAAACAAAACTGTCCATTCTCCAAAGAATTGTGAAAATACAGAGTGCATACAACATGCCAGCCACAGCATTCAGGAGACAATCCAGATTTTCTCAACATACAGAGACAAGAGACTTATGGAAGGAACAGAGACCAACCTGAACTCAACACACACTTTGGAGTTATCAGATACTGACTCTAAAGCCTTGTATAACAACACTTCACATCAGAAAGGAAAACACTCATGAAATTAATGCAAAGTTGGAGAAACCCTCTGAAGTCTGCCTGTGTGAGGACCCTTTATAAATGTGAAAACAAAGACATTCTCAGGAGAAGGCGGAGGAGAATTTCCAGGATATACTCCTTGAAGGTATGGCCAGGGCATTCTTCAGGCAAAAGCAGGAGACCAGAAGGAAAGGTGAACCCCCGAAGTGTGCTTGTCACTAGACTGGCTCCCCCAGGTCATGCAACCTATGTGACCCATTATTCTGCATACAGGACCCCTGTAAAACAGAAAAGCATACATGCCATTTTTGATCCTCTTGAAGTAAATGCTGCATTCTTAGTGTTCTTTTCTTTTCATAAAAGTAATAGGTGAATGGTTGGAACATATGGAAAATCCATGTATATTTTCTTATATCTGGAAGTTACATATAAATGATGTTTACCTCTAGAGCCTGAATGTAATGAACCTGTGTCAATTTTGTTGAAATATTCACAAGTATAAAAATCTGGGACTTAATGTATTAAAAGGTGTAGAAAAGGAAAATTTAAAAATTGTGTAGTGAGACTTTCTCTGAGTTCCTTTCTCCTTAGCTCCCTTATCTTCTCTTGCCAGGTGAGGTCCCTGTGACACATTGCCCATGTATCTCAGGTTTATTTGTGTTATTTCATTGTTCAGTGCTGGGGATTAAACATAAGTGTACTCTCCCACCAAGGCACACCCTAACCCTTCTTTTATCATTTTTAATTTGATCTTATTAGTTGTACATGATAAAATGAATTTCAATATATTATATATATATGTAATAGAACTTCTCATTCTTCTGTTTGTACATGATGTAGAATTACATTGGTCACATAATCATGTATGCAAAAAGAAGAGCTCTTCTTTTTAAATTTTGACATAGATTCTCTAAATTGCAGAAGCTGAACATGAGCTTGCAATCCCCCTGTCTCATCCTCTTGAATCCCTGGGGTTACAGATATGGCCACCATGCCAGCCTTGGAATCTTCATTTTGAGAGAGACTTCAGTGACTCTCAATTTCTAAGCCACAGTTTTCTTTCAGCATGTAAAGACTCCTGACACCAATCGATTCTGAGAGGCCATCAGTTTAAGTTTATTCTTCTTCTTCCTCCTCCTGAATGCCTTTTACTTCTTTATAAAAAATATTCTGTGAAGGACCAACACAAATTTACCATCATAACCACTCACATCTGTTGATCTGGTGCCTGGGAAAGTTGGAATGCAGAGGCCTAGGGAGGCCAGTGAATCCTTGGGATGGACATGGAGTTACCAACCATCAGGCTCATGTTGACACAAGATGGAGCTGGCCTGCACACCTGCCTGTCTTCCTTCTAGCAAGCTCCTGGCTTCTTCTCAATATAAGCTCCTGAGATCTGAAGAGCTTCCACAGGGCAAATGTCCGATGGGTGGGCCTGACCCTCATGGTGCTCTAGTAACAGCTGTCCACTTGTTATACTTGTGAGATCTCCTCAAATGCATCAAGACCCAGAGGCATCCAGGAGCTGAGAGTTTCTGCTGTGAACATTGACTCACTTTCTCCAAGATACAATCTTATAAGTAATCCTAACATAAAGGATAAAAAATAAGAATTTGGTCTTCAAACCTCACCCTCCAGTTCCTCAGAACACCAACATAGAACAGAATCCCTTGTGACGCATAGGATGTCATACTGGGGAGCCAGGTGGACCTTAGCAATACTTAGTTGTACTTCCCAGGAGAGGGCACTTGGGAGGAACCTGACACAGACTTGCCTCTTGGTTCCTCTTTACCACTTGAATGACTTTAAAAAATAATGATGAATACCTTTTCTATCCTGAATACTGTTGCAAAATGGGAATTTTGCTATAGATATTTCCATTTTACATAAAGTTGTTTTCTTCTCTGAATGTTTTTTGATAGGCTGTAACACATGGTAAAAAATGGATCTGTGGCTTGATTCAGATGTCTCCACCTAGCTTACAGAACCCTAGCCCATGAACTGGCTCCTGTGAACAACTTAGAGTGGTGGCAGAGATTGCTGGCTGCTCTCTGACCCCAAGGATGATGTCAACTTCTCCACATTTGCTTTCCAATGTGTTTCTCCCTGGGGCCTTGGAATGAGAGCAAGCAGACAGTGTGAGGGTCTAGTATACACCTACTGGAGTGCAAGAAAAATTGACCCCACTGAGCAAGCAGTCATGTTGGGGTATAGGGCACCCTGCTTTAGGGTATAGGGCAATCTGCAGGGGTGCAGGTGAAGGAGTTAAAATATAAGTGCCCATAATTAAAGCACAGAATCTGTAGTCTAGCAAATGAACTTAGGAAAAGAAACAAAGAGCGACAGGCCTGAGGCCTGATCATACCTAAACAAGCCTAAAATAAGACTGCCAAAACATCAAAATCTAACTGGCCATGGAGGATAAACAATCTCCACAAGGCCGTGGACCATCTGGTGTCACCCACTTTCCCCCTTCTTCCCTTTTCTTTAAGGTTAACTTGACCCCTGCTAACCAAAATGAACTGCCCTACCACATTGCTGGAATGTCAATTTGCATGTACTACTTGCTGATGTAATCAATGTAGTCATGTTCCCGATTATGTTTGAATCAGCCAATTATGTGTACCCGCGCCAAACTCCCTAACTTTTCCTATATAAACCCCTGACTTCTTTTTTTTTTAATTGTAAACAAATGGGATACATGTTGTTTCTCTGTTTGTACATGGCGCAAAGGCATACCATTTGTGTAATCATAAATTTACATAGAGTAATGTTGTTTGATTCATTCTGTTATGTTTTCCCTTCCCCCACACCTCCCACCCCTCTTTACCCTCTATACAGTACTTCCTTCCTCCATACTTGCCCCCCTCCCTAACCCTAACTCTAACCCTAACACTAACCCTTCCCTCCCCCCCATTATGTGTCATCGTCCACTTATTAGCGATATCATTCGTCCTTTGGCTTTTTGAGATTGGCTTATCTCACTTAGCATGATATTCTCCAACTTCATCCATTTGCCTGCAAATGCCACAATTTTATCATTCTTTATGGCTGAGTAATATTCCATTGTATATATATACCACAGTTTCTTTATCCACTCATCAATTGAAGGCATCTAGGTTGGTTCCACAGTCTGGCTATTGTGAATTGAGCAGCTATGAACATTGATGTGGCTGTATCTCTGTAGTATGCTGATTTTAAGTCCTTTGGGTATAGGCCAAGGAGTGGGATAGCTGGGTCAAATGGAGGGTCCATTCCAAGTTTTCTAAGGAATCTCCACACTGCTTTCCAGAGTGGCTGCACTAATTTGCAGCCCCACCAGCAATGTATGAGTGTACCTTTCTCCCCACATCCTCGCCAACACCTGTTGTTGCTCGTATTCTTGATAATCGCCATTCTAATTGGGGTGAGATGGAATCTTAGGGTGGTTTTGATTTGCATTTCTCTTATTACTAGAGATGATGAAAATTTTTCCATATGTTTGTTGATTGCTTGTAGATCTCCTTCTGTGAAGTGTCTATTCATTTCCTTAGCCCATTTGTCGACTGGATTATTTGACTTCTTGGAGTAGAGTTTTTTGAGTTCTTTATAGATTCTGGAGATTAGTGCTCTATCTGAAGTATGATTGGCAAAGATATATTCCCACTCTGTAGGCTCTTTCTTCGCATTGCTGAGAGTTTCCTTTGCTGAGAGAAAGGTTTTTAGTTTGAATCTATCCCAGTTATTGATTCTAGCTTTTATTGTGCTATGGGAGTCCTGTTGAGGAAGTCTGATCATAGACCAACAAGGTGAAGATTTGGACCCACTTTTTCTTCTATAATCTGCAGGGTCTCTGGTCTGATTCCGAGGTCCTTAATCCATTTTGAGTTTAGTTTTGTGCATGGTGAGAGATATGGGTTTAGTTTCATTCTACTGCATATGGATTTCCAATTCTCCCAGCACCATTTGTTGAAGAGGCTATGTTTTCTCCATTGCATATTTTTGGCCTCTTTGTCTAGTATGAGAAAATTGTATTTATTTGGGTTTGTGTCCGTGTCCTCTATTCTGTACCATTGATCTACCTTTCTATTTTGGTACCAATACCATGCCGTTTTTGTTACTATTGCTTTGTAGTTGAGTTGAAGATCTGGTATTGCGATACCCCCTGTTTCACTCTTCCTGCTAAGGATTGTTTTAGCTATTCTGGGTTTCTTATTCTTCCAGATGAATTTCATAATTGCTTGCTCTATTTCTGTAAGATAGGTCATTGGGATTTTAATTGGAATTGCATTGAATTTGTATAGCACTTTAGGTAGTATGGAAATTTTGACAATATTAATTCTTCCTATCCAAGAACATGGAAGATCTTTCCATCTTCTAAGGTGTTCTTTAATTTCTTTCTTTAATGTTGTATAGTTCTCATTGTAGAGGACTTTCACCTCTTTTGTGAGATTGATTTATAAGTATTTTATTTTTTTCGAGGCTATTGGGAATGGGATAGTTTTCCTAATGTCTCTTTCTCAAGATTCATCACTTATGTATAAAAATGTGTTGGATTTATGAGCATTGATCTTGTAACCTGCTACTTTACTGAATTCACTTATGAGTTCTAAGAGTTTTCTGGTGGAATTTCCAGGTTCCTCTAAATATATAATCATGTCATCAGCGAACAGGGATAGTTTAAGTTCTTCTTTTCCAATTCGTATCCCTTTAATTTCTTTGGTTTGTCTAATTGCTCTGGCCAGAGTCTCAAGAACGATGTTGATTAGAAGTGGTGAAACAGGGCATCCCTGCCTTGTTCCAGTTTTTAGGGTGAATGCTTTCAGTTTTTCACCATTTAGAATATTAGCCATGGGCTTAGCATAAATGACCTTTACAATGTTAAGGAATGTTCCCACTATCCCTATTTTTTCTAGTGTTTTGAGCATGAAGGGGTGCTGTATTTTATCAAATGCTTTTTCTGCATCTATTGAAATAATCATGTGATTCTTGACTTTAAGTCTATTAATATGGTGAATTACGTTTATTGATTTCCTGATGTTGAACCAACCTTGCATCGCTGGGATGAAACCCACTTGATCATGGTGCACTATCTTTTTAATATGTTTTTGTATGCGATTTATAAAATTTTTGCGTCGATGTTCATTAAGGATATTAAGGATATTGGTCTGAAATTTTCTTTCCTTGATGAGTCTCTGTCTGGTTTAGGCATCAGTGTGATATTGGCTTCATAGAATGAGTTTGGGAGGGTTCCCTCCTCTTCTATTTTATGGAACATTTTGAGAAGTATTGGAATGAGCTCTTCTTTAAAGGTTTTGTAGAACTCGGCTGAGAACCCATCTAGTCCCGGACTTTTCTTTGTTGGTAGGCTTTTGATGACTTCTTCTATTTCAGTACTTGAAATTGGTCTATTTAAATTGTGTATGTCCTCCTCGTTCAGTTTAGGTAATTCATATGTCTCTAGAAACCTGTTGATGTCTTCGAAATTTTCTATTTTGTTGGAGTATAGATTTTCAAAATAGCTTCTAATTATGTTTTGTATTTCAATCCTGTCTGTTGTGATATTTCCTTGTTCATTCCGAATTTTAGTGATTTGGGTTTTCTCTCATCTTCTCTTTGTTACTGTGGCTAAAGGTTTATCAATTTTGTTTATTTTTTTAAAGAACCAACAATTTATTTTCTCAAATTTTTGTATTGTTTCTTTTGTTTCAATTTCATTGATTTCAGCTCTGAGTTTAACTATTTCCTGTCTGCTACTACTTTTGGTGCTGTTCTGCTCTTCTTTTTCTAGGGCTTTGAGCTGTAGTGTTAGGTCGTTTATTTGTTGAGTTTTACTTCTTTTATTAAATGCGCTCCATGAAATAAATTTCCCTCTAAGTACTGCTTTCATAGTGTCCCAGAGATTTTGATATGATGTTTCTTTGTTCTCATTTACCTCTAAGAATTTTTTAATTTCCTTCCTAATATCTTCTGTTATCCATTCATCATATAATAGCATATTATTTAATCTCCAGATGTTGGAATAGTTTCTGTGTTTTACTCTTTCATTTATTTCTAACTTCAATCCATTATGATCTGATAGAATACATGGTAGTGTCTCTATCTTCTTGTATTTGCTAACATTAGCTTTGTGGCATAATATATGGTCTATTTTAGAGAAGGATCCATGTGCTGCTGAGAAGAAAGTGTATTCACTCTTGGATGGGTGGTATATTCTATAAATGTCCTTTAAGTCTAAGTTATTGATTGTGTTATTGAGATCTATGGTTTCTTTGTTCAATTTTTGTCTGGAAGATCTGTCCAGTGGTGAGAGAGGCCTGTTAAAATCACCTAGTATTATTGTGTTATGGTCTATTTGGTTTCTGAAATTGAGAAGGATTTGTTTGACATACATGGATGAGCCACTGTTTGGGGCATAGATGTTTATGATTGTTATAACTTGCTGATTTATGCTTCCCTTAAGCAGTATGAAATGACCTTCTTTATCCCTTCTGACTAACTTTGACTTGAAGTCCACATTATCGGAAATGAGGATGGATACTCCAGCTTTTTTGCTGAGTCCATGTGCATGGTATGTTTTTCCCCATCCTTTCACCTTTAGTCTATGGGTATCTTTTTCTATGAGGTGAGTCTCTTGCAGGCAACATATTGTTGGATCTTTCTTTTTAATCCAATCTGCCAGTCTATGTCTTTTGATGGATGAATTCAGGCCATTAACATTCAGGGTTATTATAGAGATATGATTCGGTTTCCCGGTCATTTGGTTCGTTTTTAAAATTTTATTTATTTATTTGTTTGACACAACTTGTTTCCTCCTTTATTTGACCTTTCCTTTAGGATAATTCCTCCCTTTGCTGATTTGCTTCTTTGTTTTTCATCTCTTCCTCATGGAATATTTTGCTGAGAATGTTCTGTAATGCTGGCTTTCTTTTTGTAAATTCTTTTAGCTTTTGTTTATCATGGAAGGATTTTATTTCATCCTCAAATTTGAAGGTAAGTTTTGCTGGGTATAAGATTCTTGGTTGGCATCCATTTTCTTTCAGGGCTTGAAAAATGTTGTTCCAGGTCCTTCTAGCTTTTAGGGTCTGGATTGAAAAATCTGCTGATATCCGTATTGGTTTCCCCCTGAATGTAATTTGGTTCTTTTCTCTCACAGTCTTTAAAATTCTGTCTTTCTTTTGTATGTTAGGTATTTTCATTATAATGTGCCTTGGTGTGGGTCTGTTGTAATTTTGTGTATTTGGAGTCCTATAAGCCTCTTGAACTTGATTTTCATTTCATTCTTCAGATTTGGGAAATTTTCTGATATTATTTCATTGAATAAATTGTTCATTCCTTTGGCTTGTTTCTCTAGGCCTTCCTCAATCCCAATAATTCTTAAATTTGGCCTTTTCATGATATCCCATAGTTCTTGTAGATTCTGTTCATGATTTCTTACCATCTTCTCTGTTTGTTCAACTTTGTTTTCAAGGTTAAATATTTTGTCTTCAATGTCTGAGGTTCTGTCTTCCAGGTGTTCTATCCTATTGGATATGCTTTCTATGGAGTTCTTAATTTGGTTTATTGTTTCCTTCATGTCAAGGATTTCTGTTTGTTTTTTTTTTCAATATCTCTAACTCTCTATTGAAATGATCTTTAGCTTCCTGTATTTGCTCTTTTAACTGTCGATTGCTGCGATCATTCAATGCTTGCATTTGCTCTTTCATCTCATCATTTGCTTCTCTGATCATTTTAATTATGTACATTCTGAACTCCTTTTCTGTCATTTCTTCTGCCATGCTGTCATTGGATTTTATTGATGTAACATCTAGATTTGTTTGCAGCATTTTCTTTCCTTGTTTTCTCATATTGTTCAGGTATCAGAGGACCGCTGAGATATTGCAGATTTCCTCTATTGACTTACAATGTCCCTGAAGATTTCTATATATATCTCCCCTTCGCCTTCAGTAGGCTGAAGTCTTGGAGGAAGTTGATAATGCGGTGTTCCACAAGGAAGCTGCCTCTCTAGGAGTGGTGTCCTTCAGGTGGGGTATAATCCCTGCTAGTGGGCAGAGGTGCCTCCACTTGTTGACCAATGGTCATCCAAAGGGGACCTAGGCTGCAGGCTGAGGCAAGGCCTGTTTGGGCCTGAGTCTCTGGTTTTACCATCCTTGTGGGGAAACCTCACCCAGCAGGGAAGACTCACCCGGTGGGGAGGTCTCACTGGTCAGTTCCCTCCTAGAGGTTCCCCTCAATTTACAGTTACCGCCTGGGCTGGGCTGCCTTCCTCTGCAAATTCCCAGGGGCCCGGCCCTACCTCCTGGGCCTGGGAGCCTCACGCTTCGCAGATGAATCTCCTTAGGCTGCCCCTTCTCAGAGAATCTGCCCGCAGGCCTGGAACCTTCGCTCCACCCTAAGCCTGTCTCTGTGCGGCTCCTCCACCAAGAAGCCTCCTAGATCCTGGGACCCTGCTCTGCACCTAATCGCCTGGCTATGCGGCCCCTCCTCTGAGCAGCCACCTGGGGCCTTGTACAATCGCTCTGAATCCCAGAGACCCGCCTCACGCCTCTTCCTCCAGACAGCTGCCCAGTATTCTGGTGCGGTCACTAGGAGTCCAAGCAACTCACTGCGTGCCTCCACCTCCCACCAACCACCCGTAGCCCTGGGCAATCAATTACTCCGAGTCAAAGTGACCCTCCCCGTTCCTCCTCCTTCTCCAGATAACCCCCTGGGTGTTCAGGAGCGGTCGCTCTGAGTGGCTCTGAATCCACGTGACCCGCTGCACGGGTCCTCTGGGCAACCACCTGGAGCTCTGGTGCGGCCACTCAAGACCAAGCGTCCCACCATGCCTCTTCTCCAGGCAGCCCCCTGTGTTCAGGAGCTGTCACTTTAAGTCCAAACAACTCACTACTCGCCTTCTCCTCTGAGCAGCTGCCTGGAGCGCTAATGCAGTCACTGCAAGTCCAAACGACCCGCCGCGCTCCTCCTCCTCCTCCTCCTACTCCTCCGGGCAGGCCCCGGGGTTCAGAAGTGGTCTGTGTCCAAATAGCTCGCCACGCAGCCCCTCCTCTGGCAACCGCCTGTAGCTCTGGTGTAGTCACACCAAATCCAAGCGGCCGCACTCCTCTTCTTCCTCCTCATCCTCAGGTCAGGCCCTGGGGTTCAGAAGTGTCGTTCTGAGTCCAAACAGCTCGCCGCGGAGCTTCTCCTCTGGCAACTGCCTGTAGCTCTGGTGCAGTCACTCCAAACCCAAGCGGCCATGCTCCTCCTCCTCCTCCTCAGGGCAGGCCCCGGTGTCCTGAGTCCACACAGCTCTCCTCGCCACTCTTCCCCTGGGCAGCCGCCGAAGCCCCAGTGGTTGCTCTGAGTCCCAGCGCTGTGCCGAGTGGCCTCCTTTAAGATGCTCCCAGTTGTCCGAGTTCACTGCTCCAGCGGGGGGAGGGGCGTCTCACCGGCAGCTCTACTTCACAAAGTTTCCTGCATTCCGGGACCACCGTCCCATCCGGGACGCCTTCCCAAGGGGTGAGAGTCACCCGGCTGCTTTGAGTTGGTCCCAAGCGTCTCAATATCTCCTCTTTTGAATCCTGAGTCCTGGAGCAACATGAAATGCAGCCACCCTCTAGGCCGCCATCTTGAAACTCCTAAACCCCTGACTTCTGAGCCTCGTGGTCAACTCCTCTATCTCCTGCGTGAGATATGTGTTGGCCTGGAGCTCCGTTATTAAAGTGCCTCATGCTTTTGCATCAAGCTGGTCTCTCGTGTTTCCTGGAGCATGCCATCCTGAGACTCGAGTAAGGGTCTTCCTTTGGGGGTCCTACATTTGGGGGCTCGTCCAGGATGAGTGCGTGACCCCAGGAGCTCGAAGACCCCTTGGAGGTACATTGGTGTGAGTCTTGAATGTTTGTGTGGGGCGCCGCAGTGTGTATGTGAGTTTTGGTTTCGGTTTGAAACAAAGGGAGAGGATGTGGAATCCCTCTCCGTGCAGCCGCCTCTGTGGTCCGTAAGGACCCTCTGGCTGCAGAAGGGGGGATGCCCCGGGCCCGCAAGCTGCAGTCCTGGAAGACATTGCATGGGTGGAGGGCAGTCAGGAGGACCTGACTGTGGTTTTTCGGAACGAAGGAGACAGAGTGGTCCTTCTACCCAGGCAGGAGTGGACGCAGGATCCTATCCCGTCAGAGGTCGAGTTCGGCTGCCTATTCAAGTCTAGGTGCGGACAAGTGTGCTTGGATGTGTTAGTGTCTGTTGTCTTTATATTGTTTTGGTGTTTGGTGTTCTTTTTTGTCGGATGATGGGCTCCCTTTGTCCTCCCTCAGGTCCCCTATTCTTAGGCTTAGGGATACTCATTGCAGGGTACTTTACAGTCCTTCTCCTTGTTCCTAAGAGATTTGTTTACTCCAATCCCCCTAGGCGGAGAGCTCAGCAGCTCCATTCCCCAAAAGTAGTGGGAAATAATGTTTTGTGATTTTCTGCATTCAAACCTAACCTGATTTCTCAACCAGGAAAAAAAAGGGTTAAAAAGTCCTGGGCAATCCCTCCCTCCCCCCTGCCTGGCCTTGCTGAAGCCTGTAACTGTAGCAGTTTCAGTGGGAGAGGCAAAACTAACCTGAGAGAGAAAAAAAAAAAAAAAAAAGAGGTGCATTTTAAACTCCTGGGCTATTACACAGAACTAACTCATTCTCTAGGATTCTTGTTTTGTTTTGTTTTTCTTTAATGCTGTATTTCTGAGCTCATACTTTTGATCCTACATACCTAGGTTAATGATTTTTTTTGAAAATAATTCGCAAGTCTCTAAGTGGTTAAACTAATGGAATGTTGAAGTTAAACAATGTCTAATATCAGTTGTTTCTAGGACTTTTCTTCAACAGGAAAGAGACAGCAAATACTGTTCAGGACACTTGTCTGATATCTTGGTTTTTACAGAATAAGTGAATTAGAGTTAACATGTATGGGATTACTCTAATGTGTTTGTAAAGACATCTGATTAATTTGCAAAGTTAAAATGCTAATTGTTAAATAACATTAAGTACTTTTAACTCCTTAAATTCCATGGGGTATCATACTTAAACATTATCAGTGTTTTCATAGGTTGGTAAATTAAAAAGTGTTTAAAACTGCTTTGTGTCATTACTGAAAACAAGGTTATTGAGAGTTATGTCCTAACAGGTAAAACCCCAACCCGGAGGATAAGTGTTCCATCTGCTTCCTTATCACTTCCCCTGCTCCCCCTCCAGGTCTACAAAGCTCCAAGGAGCTCTTAGGTTTGGAATTAGAGTTACCATCTCCCCTCTTACTGTGTTTCAGTTAGAGTACTATAAACAACAAAGTATTTTATCTTCCTAAAATGGAGTAATTTATCTAAATTCAGAAATTTCATGAGAGTTGTTTCAGAATGTGAACAAAAGGTGTCGACAGGAAGGAAAGAGAAAATAAAAGGTTCTGGGTATGGATATATATTTAGTAGAAGGAAAAAGGAAATGTTTTTGGGTAAGAAAGTGCTTGTGTGATGTGATACATGAAGGTCTAAGTAAGTGCTAAGAAAGTCTGTGTAAGTGAAGAGAAAATAAAAAGTTCTGGGTATGGATATTTAGTAGAAGGAAAAAGGAAATGTTTTTGGGGTAAGAAAGTGATTCTGTGATGAAATACATGAGGGTCTAAGTAAGTGCCAAGAAAGTCTGTGTAAGTGAAGAGAAAGTTTGAGCAAGTTTGTGTGTAACTATGTTGGTTACAAGTATGTGAGACAATCAGTTAAAACTATTTAAGGTTTTTCCTAAGGTAAAATACTAATGTTCTGATATAAACCGAAGTCTAATTTATATGGTAAAATAACAGGGTAAAATAACAAGGATTTGAAACACTAAATTACTCTTAACTTTGTGTCTATTAAGTTTTATTCTTTAAAACAATTAGTCTTAAAGATTGGGGTGTACACAATTGTGGTTGAACAACTGTTGTAGAGTGTTGTGCTGTGTTGCAGAGTCTACATTTTTCTTTAAAAACTAAATTTGGTAAGAAAAAAGTGTCAAGGTAATTGTGAAATGGTCACTAGTTGTATATTAACTGTGTTCATATTTTCCAGGTATACAAGTGTTTAAAGCAGGGAATTTATCAAGCGCTGCTATTCTCCAGAATAAACTTGTCTGTAATGGTAATCTTAAATTTAAGGGGTACATTTTATTGGGGATTTATTTTTATCATTTAATGTTATATTATGGGACCTATTAACTACTTAATGATATTTAAGGAAGAAGCAAAGATCAACATCAGAATTAGAACACTTAAGATCTGTAAAGAGCCATGCCTTACCTGAGATAAGGCTGTGCCTCCCACCTTACTGCATGTTAGAGTGACTCCAAAATAAGTCAGACTTCAGCTTATTTAAAGTTATAGTCAAAAGATTGGTTTTTGTTGTAAAATTACTATGATCTCAAATAGGGGATATAATGTGGTTCTCAGTCAAAATTCAAGATAGCCATTATACAAGCTGAATATGTTTTTACTCTTGCTAATTTCATTTTGTAAGACTGTTGCTTGTTACTGTTTTGCAGAAGTAGCTGCTTCCAGAATATACAACCTAGGTAACTTGTGATAATAAGCCATCACCTATAGAACAGATGGTGGTAACTTCCAGTACTAATACAGACTCCAGTTAGATAAAAGGGTAAATAACTGTAAAGTTATGGACATTAAAGTTAAGGCCCAGTACTCTTACTTTGTGACTGGTGAGACTGGCTTGCTGGATGATTAAGATCAAACTTAGAGATTGGTTTTAAATACAGAGGTCAAGAAAATTCCATATTTGGGTCTTGCCCTCAACGTTAGCCTGAACCCAGGGAATAAGAGAACTTCTCTAAGGAGTGTTGCAACTCTGAGTCACACAACCTCCTGATCAAGGAGATTGTTGAGACTAGAGGATGAAACATCACTCAGTGCATCTGCTGCAGAGGAAATTCATGGAAAAAGGGAGACATCCCTGACGCTTTCAAGGAAAGCCAGGTCATCGAGAAGACCCTGCCTAACCAATTGCACTGGTGGAGCTAAGAAGCTGCTCTTAAGTTCTGTATGAAGTGACCCCTGTGGGAACTCAGCTGACTGTTTAACAAGACAGGAATCAGGTCAATTTGACCAGCTTGATCTTAGATACCCAGCAAAACAGTTAAAACCCAAAATACAGCCATTCTTAGGCATTTAAAAGAAATAATAAATGTAACTTAAGATGTACACTTGTATAAGCCCACTGGAATAAAAACTGGAAGCTACAAATGAAAAAAAGATTCTTCAGCAAATGTGCCTGATAACTATCAAAAGAAACTGCCAGAGTCAGAAGTTTTTAGTCAGTTTAAGACCTTCTTAAGCTACACAGTTAGACTTAATCTATGTTTGCTAGTATGATTACCTAGCCCTAAGTAATAGAAGTATAGAGATCTCTACTAAACACAGGTTATATCAATAAAGGGATATTTTACAAAAATCAGATGACATTAGGTAGCTTAACTATATTTTCTGGGAACATCTATGACATTAAGAGTTAAATGTTGTGTTTAGATTCCTGGTAACCTAGACACTGTTAAAGTCCCCATATAAAGGCCTTGTCCTCTCCAGCCTTTGCTAGGCCTAGTTATGGGAACAATTTCTCAGTTCTTTCACCTCCTGGTGAAAGATTGACTTCTGTCATTTTCATGATACTCAGTGGCATGTTTCAGATGCTGAAACATTTACTTTGTACTAATCTCCTTTCAGTACTCATGTCTTTTTGTTCTTCTCTCATAGAAGCACCCACCCCCAGATGATTTTACAATCTGCTCTTTCCCAGCCAGACTTCTACCTTGGACTCCTTGATTGACCCAATTTTTAAAAAAAGGAACTCCAAGCTGCTTGCCCCATGCCACCCACTTCCAGCTCGAAGAAGCCAGAGCAGTCATTGACCTCCTTCCCCAGCAGCATGGAGTTCCTAAGATTAGAGGGAGAAATAAAGCAGAATTAAGAAGAGTTAGTTAGTGTAGAAATAGGGGATTGGGTCAAATTGAGGAAATGAAGGCCATAAAATCGCCTAGTTACCTTCATCAGTGAAAGAGTAAGTGCTGTACAGGTATTAATGCTCAGGCAACAATATCAGTCCCTCCGCCAAGGAAATAACTTGGGAGAAGAGTATATAGAAACAGAAGTTCCATAAGATACTGATTTATAAAATTCTAAGATTAGAATTAATTAAAAGAAGAAGAGGGGAATGAAGGAATTAAAATTTAAGTGCCCATAATTAAAGCACAGAATCTGTAGTCTAGCAAATGAACTTAGGAAAAGAAACAAAGAGGGACAGGCCTGAGGCCTGAACATATCTAAACAAGCCTAAAATAAGACTGCCAAAACATCAAAATCTAACTGGTCATGGAGGATAAACAATCTCCACAAGGCCGTGGACCATCTGTTGTCACCCACTTTCCCCCTTCTTCCCATTTCTTTAAGGTTAACTTGACCTCTGCTAACCAAAATAAACTGCCCTACCACATTGCTGGAATGTCAATTTGCACGTACTACTTGCTGATGTAATCAATGTAGTCATGTTCCCGCTTATGTTTGAATCAGCCAATTATGTGTACCTGCGCCAAACTCCCTAACTTTTCCTATATAAACCCCTGACTTCTGAGCCTCGTGGTCAACTCCTCTATCTCCTGCGTGAGATATGTGTTGGCCCAGAGCTCCGTTATTAAAGTGCCTCATGCTTTTGCATCAAGCTGGTCTCTCATGTTTCCTAGAGGGCGCCATCCTGAGACTCGAGTAAGGGTCTTCCTTTTGGGGGGTCCTACACAGGGAATTCTGACTCACCTACAGAATTTAGGCAGTATATGAGGGGCAGGGAGAATCCTGCTAAGGTGCAGGGAAGACTGACCAATACTGAAAGCAGGCAGTGAGTGGGTTGGGCAAGAAAGCCAGGGTGCATGGAAGATGGACACTGCTGAACAAGTAGGTACTGTAAGAGGCATGCAGACACCTGCTGGTGTGCAGGGAAGACTGACCCAGCTGAGCGAACCACATGGGGTGGTGGGGACTGAAGCAAATACTGGGTGAGTGTACACCTTACAGATGCACTGGAGTCCAGTTCAGGAGAAATGTCCAGCATGTTTTCTTTTTTTTTTTTTTATTTTTGAGTCATAGATGAACACAATACCTTTATTTTATTCATTTATTTTATGTGGTGCTAATGATTAAACCCACTGCCTGCCACATGCTATGTAAGCACTGAGCCCCAACCCTAGCTTATGTTCATCAGGTATTTAATCAGGTTTTGAGTTATAGCCTAGGTTTAGAGAAAGTCATGTCTAGAAAATGCAGGTCCCAGGTAGACTTCAAAGATGCCAAGACTCAGCTATCTTCTTCCACCCCAGCAGTGCATGGGGCTTCCACAACCCCAAATTCCTTCCTGGGCTCAGCTCTGCCCTTCTTTCTTCCTATTTCAGGAGTGACAACTTCTCTCAAGACTCAAGTGTCTTGTTCCTTTTGAGGCACAAGATACACACAGAAGGTTGCAAAGAGTGGTGGGCCCTGTGTCCGCAAGATCCAGGGTTGAGCACAAGACCTCAGTATCCTGTCCTGGCCACACTAGCACAACCCAGTGTTCAGAGGTCACAGCTACAGCTTCCCACAGCACATGACCTCTAGGAGCCACACCACAGGCAGTCCCACAGACTCTGAGACAGGCAGAGAGTATTCATTCATCTTCATGCCCCACATAAAAAACACAACTCTCAGCCTCCCATATCCCTAAGACATCCATGATGGGTGAAAGCCACAGCAGTGGGGCAGCAGCATCTCCAGGGAACAAAGCCATGACCACCCTGTGCCATCCCCACAAGCCAAGCCGGGCAGAAACACGTCAACAGAGCTGCACTTCCCAGGACCCTGTTGTCAGGAAGAAGGATAGATCAGTCTCTTTTGCTGCCATGATGCCCTGCCACAGAGACTACCAAGCAGTGGACAGCAGCTACCATCACAAAGATCAGTGTCAAACCCAGCTTGGGCCAAGGGAGAGGGAGGTAGTACAGAGTCCTTACATCACCCACGTCCAAGCCAGATGTTAAGCCACCTTTGGTCACTGACCTTTGGGATGCAGGCCTCTTCTGCCACTCAAGCTGTTTCTTGGAGAAGTTTGTGCTCACTCAGAGAGGTGGACCCTCCTGGTTAACCACAGTACAGTGTGTCAGAGGCTTCATTTTGACCTAAACCGTAGCATTTTGTTCACTTACAAATCAAACCAAATACTTAAAAGGAAATCTGTCTGTGTCCAAATTGCAGCCAAATCTAGAGGTACGAACACACTACTGAAAAAAAAAAAAAAAAACATAAAATTAAGAATATGTTCTAAGGCACATTGGCATCTCTGCTGTTGAAGCCTGAAATGATATTTGATGTCCTTCATTCCATTATCAGTGGTTTTCCCTGAGTGTATTCCAGCTCTGTGGCCCCTCATCTGATTGATATGGGAATAGTCTCAGTCCTTCCCATTGACACTACACCCCATAACCCTCACAACCTTCTTTCATCCATTCTGCTGCTTAGAAAGTTGGGCAGGACAGAGCTGCATCTCCCTTTCATGTGATATCCAAGATTAAGAGACATAAACAGCATCCTCTGAGGCAAAGATGACTCAGCTGCAGGGTCCTGGCATCTGGTTTGAAGCACTATGCTTATCTCCCTGGCCTTGAACTGAAGCATGTTCTTGAGAACATGCTCCTGCCTTCCAGAACTCACTTCCAATTGGGAATATGAAACCCACATATATAAACCAGTGTCCACATTTGGAAGGTAGGCTGAAAGGGAGGTGAATGAGAAAAGACTGAAGTCAAGGGGGCTCTGTAGACACCATATGGGGAAACCCCTGTGCCTAGGAGGGAATTCCAAGCTCTCTTTGAGCTGGGAAGTATTTGTCAGAATTAAACCCTGTGCTGGAGAACCAGAGCATGTTTTCTGGAGGACTCAAAAGACCCAGAGTGACTGTGGAGGGCATGAGAAATGTCCATGAAGTACCAGCTTATGTTATGTGGTACTGACATCCTTAGTCACAGCTTTCTTCCCTGAAGCCTGCAAGTACCCCCCCCCCATGGGACACACAGAATGCAGGAACATCTGCTGAGACCAGGAGCATGGGAGCCAGCTTTCACCAGGTGAGTGGATTTTGACTGCCTCTGTGGACCCTTTGGACTGGTGTGGGGCACCACCCCGTGAGCTACCAGTGAATCTTCAGTGATGGCAACTCCCTTGAAGGATCCTTCCTTATCTCTTACTTCAATTCAGGACCCCAGGTCAATGCAGGATCCCTAGTGTGGCTCCATGACTCACCTGATTGGCAGATCTGGGAAGCCTGGGTGGTGGTGTTCCCTGCAGCAGCCTACCCACAGAGTCTCACCAAGAAGAATGGTGCAGCATAGGCTGAGTTAGGTGCTAGCAGATGGGGGGTCAGAACAAGTGCCCAAGCTATGTGTCAAGAGTCTGACTGGTGAAATGAGGACTGTGAAATGCAGCTTAGAAAACTTTCAGCTGTGTGCCTGGCTGTGGAGCCAGGGATGAGCAGGCAGCTGAGGTATTTGATTCCACTGTAAATTCTGACCTGAACTGAAAGCTTCTGGACATGCATCATGGACCCAGGTCTACATTCCAGGTTTAGGGCTGCCCACATGATATTTCTCATGTTCAGGTCTGAAATATTGACCTGGCAGTGAGGCTGGAGGCACATCCAACCCATGTAGTGTGCGGTCAGGTCTGTCCCTACCCATTACAACAATGGGTGGGGATGACCCAGCCACCATGAGCATTTTACACTATACTTACCCCTGAGATAGTGAATTCTTGGAAATCTGGAAGAAGCCCACACACCTTTCTTCCATTGTCTTCCTGCCTGGTCTCTGCAGGCTGCATAGTCACAGTCTGGCCCACACAGTGGTGACTAGCTTGACTTGAATACAGATAAATACACACTTCTTATTTCATCTGATCATTGATGGCTCTTTCCTTCATTGTCCTCTTTTTAGACAGAAGAAACAGATTCTGGAGATCTGAATGTGGCTGGTCCTGATGATAACTACAGGCCAATGAGTACACTTCCCTCCATCCTGCTGGCTATGGAGAGAGCAGGTAGAAATGCCCAGAATATCCATAACCCCAGGAGCCCAGGAAGCCCTCACTTTGTCCCTCCTACCTGCTCACCTGCAGCCCTTTCTTTACACAAAGACCTTGTAAGAGGAAGTGAGATCCAGCCTCCTGCTGTGGACCACAGCCTCAAGCCTGGTCACAAAGGTAAGTCCTCTTTTTAACCTGTCCTTTCTCTGGACAATATCCAGGCTCTGTTTGCTTTATTAGGTATCAGAGAGATCCTGGGCTCTGAGTAAAGATATTGGGTATGTCTTCTTTCTTATCTGGGAAATGGCAACTGCCTGCCCCTAGATGTTGGAAGTAGAGTCCCAGGGCAGAAACTGCAGGTGTTTACTGCTGCTGTCATATCTGGTGCTGTGTGGGCCAAGAGTAAGGGCTTTGGGGCCCAGGTCTGCACTGCTTGGTTCTGTAAACAAAGACCCATATCAGGGCTCCAGGTGAGGAACACTAATAGAAAGAACACTGAGTCTGGCTAACAGAGACTAAATCACAGTGTGTGAAACTCAAGCTGCAGGGCCTGTGTAGCCACATACCTCCACAGTGTCCTACCAGACTGCCCAGGAGTAGTGGGGAGTGTTACCAGTGATGAGCTCCACTTCAGAGGCAACCTCTTGATTTAATTCCTAATATCTTAAGCCTGGGAAGAAAAACCTGTGGACAGAACATGTGTCCCATTTTGGATCCATGACATATGGTTACAGTTAAAGTAGGAAAAACATATTTGTGAACATAAAGAACAGTGTGAAACAGTGCCTGAATTTCCCCATGTGAAACTGAGGAGGCCATGAATTTCCTCCATGATCATGCTGTGTGCCTGCACTTGTGTGTTTGCTCTTTGTCAACACTGAGTTCCTTCTGTTCCAGCAAAGTCAGTCCTCCTGGGTCCACGTGGCAGCATCCTTGGCCAGCCGTCCTCCCAGTTGCCCAGGGCCATGTGAGCATCCATGTTTGGAGGGTTGGGGTAAGAGAGAGATGACTGGACTCTTTCTGATCTGGGGGTCAGGAGAGTTGGACAGGAACCACTGCTGCTGTTGGCTGATAGGCCTTCTGAGGCTGGGTACCATGGTCGGTGAAGGGGGAGAGTTGCATTCTGGATTAGATCTTACTCTGGGGATGGCATAAAGCTGAGGCCAGCTGGAGGTCAGAGCATGCACCTAAGATTCCTCATCCTTTCACAGCAGCTGCACTGAAGTCTCCAGCTCCTCTCAGAACCTATGCCCCACCACCCAGGATACAGCTCTCATCCTTGCTGTGAGCTTCCTAGGGCCCACTCCCTGCTCCCAGTGGTTCTGTTGCCTGCCTTTACCCAGGCTTCCTTCCTCCCATGGGTAGACTCTGGCTGAAATTTTATCCTGAGCACAGGGCCCCATCATTAGCTGTGGGGCAGGCATGCTTCGCAGGGAAGTCTCAAAGACTCCTAACTGTGGTGCAGTTGGCAGAACCACTGCCTTTCCAGGGTGGTGTGGGAAGCACGGAGGCATGGGGTGCAGTCCACAGTATGTGGTGAACACAGGCAGGGCATGTCCTGAAATCCTGGCTTACAGGGCACAGCTACCCAGCCCCTGGTTACAGAATATGGGCACCACCTGTATTATTCCATGGGACTGCAGGAGAATAATAGGGGGTCATTAGAGGAGTCCAGGCTGCTCCAGTGTGACCACCCACTTCAGCCACAGATAGGACTGTCTAGAGATCTGATTTAGAACTGCCTCACAAACCCTAGAGAAAAATGCCCACAGACAACATGCTGCCTTTCTGTCTTTAAGACAGCAGACAAGAAGCAGATGTGGGACCTCAGTTACCTACCTGTGTCACCATGGGTAGGTCACTACACCTGTCTGAACCAGGCTATCCATGTTTTAAACTGTAGACACTGCTCCTGCAGAGCCACACTGGGAGCCTTGTGGATGGGCAGTGCTTGTATCGCTGTGTTCGCTGACTGCGTTTTTTCTTATGAGAGCAGAGTCCAGGGACAGCAGCCTAACATTAACCCTAATGCTAACCATCCTCTCTGTGGCACCAGCAGCTCAGTCCTGAGAAGGGTCATGTTAGTGTTGATTGTGTGGCCCTGGATTTTCAGCTAAGCTTCCAGAATGCTCTCCACAAAGTGCCTGGGGGGAAACGGCTTCATGAAAATCAGCTTTCCACCTCACTCCCTGCAACTCAGCCATGGAAACTTGACCCTGCTTTAGCTGATGAACCCTTCATCGCACAGGGTGCCTCTCTCTGCACAGTCTGACATGACTGGAGAAGCCCAACTAGCTCAGGGTTATGGAGTCAGGTACAATTGTAGCCCAGGGTTTCCACATCTTAGTCTGAGGAGCACTCACTGTGGGGCAGGTTTTCAGATACAAGGGCCTACAGAAGAGTCCACCCAGTCTCAACTGGAGGATGGAGCTGTGTCTTGCAGAGTTGAGGGCTCTCCAGGGGATCCACATAAAGCATGTGGCCCACACTCCTTTTCTCCTCCCTGAGGATGAGTGGTGGAGACACAGGCTTGGGCTCATTTTCACATCTCAGGAGTACAGACATTTCCTACACCCTGAACTTCCTCCCAGTGGATGATAGGGGTATACACAGGGGTAGGGCTCATCCAAACAACCAGGAAATAGCCTCGTTTGCTATAGCAGAGACCTCAGGTGACTCAATAGGCCTGTCACCTCCAAGATGGGGACAGTGTGCTGGAGGTCAGGCTGAATCCCATGCTCCTGAAAGAGTTAGGCCACCTCCTGTCCCTTTCAGCTGGGACTTCCTTGTTTCTCACCTCCCTAACTGGCTAGTGACTCAGCCACTTCTCCTCAGACATCCAGGTAATCTGTTGCCTCTGAAGAGATCAACTATGTTGAGAAGACCTTGAAGTGCACCATGCAGGAGTGAGCAGACATAGGACAGTACCCAGCCTCTGCCAAGGGTGGCAAGCCATGACACAGTCCCAGAGTTACTACTCCCACCTGCTCCTTTGCCTTCCACCCACCTCCTGCCCACTCAGCATCAACTTCAGGGAATTGAGCCCTTGACTGTGAGGTGAGGGCTGACTCAGGTGCTTCTTTGGTCACCCAGGACCCCTGTGACACAGTTCTTCCTTGACATCTCAAGACAGTTGTGATTTCTATCAGCAAAACCTACCATAATAAGGACAGGTATTTACCAAAGTGCACCCTCAACTACCATCCTCCTGACCTGAATATTGAGAAAGAACAAGTCTCATTCTTTTCTGCCAAACCAGAAAAATTTCCATGTTAAACCCTCACTTCCTGACTTCCCTTTTTCTACAGTAGATGCCTTTCTGCATCTGCACTTCCTCAACGTTCCCTTCCTCAGTATGTGTTCATGAACAAAAATGTGTGGTCACTCTGACCAGTGGGCAGCAGACAAGTACTACTTGCATCAGGGATAAAGAGACCAGCAGATGACCTTCTCAGTATGCTTGCTTTCAGTTTTGATTGTCATGTACCATTCTGCATGCAAAAGTAAAGTTCTTATCCTGCTGACTTAGCTGATTAGTCTGAGTGTCTTTTTTTTTTTTTTTTTTTTTATCTTCTTTGGTGACCAGGACCCACATGTCAGATATTTCCACATGGTTCTAGGCTCTGGGCCAGGCTATACACCCAATTTCTCTCTCTTCATCAGCCCTCTTTTCTCAACCTTCAGTATGAATTGGATAAATTTTTCCTCTGGCTTTCAAGCAAGGACCTGCAGACCACATTAGTATGAAATTTTCATCCCAGTTGTTAGTGAGGACATGCAGAACTGCCCATGAATGTAACAGTTTACAAGGAGCTGGAGGGAAAAGGACAGTATCCCAGAATGGCAGGAGCAGCTGACCCACAAAGTTTCTTTAAATCCAAAGCCATAGCAGGGCAAATGCAGTAGCATCACAAGGCAGCAGGAGGACAGTCAGGAGGTAAGAACAGCCATGGCACATAGCTCAGAGCAAATCTCCAGACATAGGTTGGTCCAGACCTTTGGAATTGACTATCTTGTGCCCCTGGGGGGCTGTTCTTTTCCCAGCCCTTTGGGGCCCCAACCCATCTGTAGCATCAAATTGCCAGCATCGTGGGCTGTGGGAGGAGCATGTGGATGGAGCTGATGCAGTGCTGGGGACCAGGGAAAGCAGAGCAAGTTGGGCAAGCAGTGTAGCAAAGGCCTCCTGCTGGGCTGTGAGACAGGTGAGGCCACACAGCTGATGCAGGCACACTGCCACAGGGCTGGTGAAAGTGGAGCATGGTGCAGGGTGGAGCAGAGGGAAGGAGTGACAAGTACAGGGAGCCATGTGTGTGTGGCAGTGGGACCAGAGATCAAGCACAGCTGTGGTCAGGAATTGGGTTTACCCGAGTGTGTGGACTAGTGCTTCTCATCTCATCTCACCTCCATTGAGCCTATCATTCCAGGTGTCACACTGGACTTGGTCCACCTCTCCTTCTTTAAAGGTCATTCAACTTCAGGCCTCATCTGAGGCTCTTCCTCTCAACTTCTGAGTAAATCTTCTTTGTTCTCATTGAGTTTCTAACCAGCCTGCTTCAGATGTGTCCAGATACAGATGCCCTCTCTCCCCTACTGATGCTCCTGGTCCCAAGGTGCCATGAGTATCTACCTGTTCTCAGCATGTCAGGAGGGGAAGGAAACTAGTCTCAGCTCCTGAATGAAATCAAGTGGGTCATGTTTTTCTGGTGACTTATCACATGGCCAGAAGCATGCAGGGAATGGTAGGGAATTACAAATGCTACCCAGAAAGTTCTGCTGACCTTATCAGAGGGACTGAAAGTGGCATCCACACTCACTGGTTACCATTTTGGGTGAGGCTGAGTGGTGATGGTGCCATCTGTGGCTCACAAATGCTCAAAAGGGTATTACCTCAGTGAAGGGACTCAATTGAACCAAACTGACTCTATCTTAGGAAAGAGCCTCCATCTCAGTCAGGCCCCCAACCTCCCAAAAGAACAAAACAGCCTACTCCCAAACCAATCATAGTGCAAGAGAAAAATCGCTATGAGCTCAAAAGTTTCTGTTCTGAGATCATGTCCACTCCCTGACCTATCCCCAACAAGTACAGGTACACCCCACATATGCTTACCCAATCCCAAAATGCTAAGGAATGAAACACCCCTGCCTATGGTCCCCAACTTCCTGCTTGTGTTTTTTTTTTTCCTATAAAAAAGGAACCCTTGTAGTGGTCAGGGCTGCTCCTCCTCTGTCTGCTGAGTCAGTGCATTGGATGACGGTTCAAACTAGAGTCTGCTAATAAATGTTCCTTTTGCACTTGCATTGGACTCTGGCTCCCTGGTGGTCTTCGTGCGACTCATCAACTTGGGCATTTTATGTGGGAGCTCATCTGAAATCTCCCTTGACCCCACAGACCCTGGCCCAGAGGATTCTCAAGCAGTCAGTAAATGTTTTATGAGTATTCTTTCCTTTCATTTCCTGAGAAACCATCTCTGATCTCCTAAGCCTGAAGTTTTCCAAGGAGGCACTCCAGAGGAAGACAACTTCCCCCTTATGCTCCTAGACACTTACCACCACCAGAAGCCCCCTCGGCCTCCCTGAAACACTCTCCTGCAGTTCCACCAACCAATATCAGAGGGGGACCAGTCCTCAGGACCCACAGTCATAGGGGAGAAACTTCCAAGACAGGGCCAACAATCCTCCCTCTCTGGGCAGTAGGAACACCCAACCAAAATGGTAACCAACCATACCATTATTGGTCCCTTGCCACTAGTGAGCTTTATAATTGGAAGGCTCAAAATGCACCATTTTCTGAAGACCCAAAACAGTTGATTGACCTTTTTGCAACTGTCCTTTTTACCCATCAGTTCACCTGGGATGATTGTCAGCAACACTTACAGGTTCTCTTCACCACAGAAGAAAGAGACTGCATCCAAATGAAGGCCTGAAAACTAGTCCCGGATCCTACTGGAGAACCAACTACCAAACAGGCTCTCATCAATGCAGCTTGACCAACCCCAACTGGGATTATAATATAGCAGAAGATAAGAAGAGCCTCCTGGTGTATTGTTGGACTCTCTTGGTGGGTCTCAAGTTGGCCACACGTCGGCCCACACATTTGAGTAAGGTTTATGATATAGAGCAGGGACCTGAAGAAAACCCAGCTATCTTTCTAAAAAGATTGCAGAAAGATTTTAGGAGATAAACTCATTTGATCCAGATTCCCTGGACAGTGAAGTGGCAGTAACCTTAGCTTTCATCAATCAGTCAGCTTCAGACATTAAAAAGAAGCTGCAGAAACTGGAATGTTTGGGAGAAAAGAGTATAAGAAATCTGGTTGTAGTGGCACAAAAAGTGTTTAATGAGGGACAGTGTAGAGGAAAAAGAAATCAAAAAGGAGCGGCGGAGGAATCAACACCTCACCAGCATCCTGCTACCTGCAACCGTGGAGCCAGATGAATGCCAGCAGCAGCTATAACACCTGGTGGACAAAGAAGAAGATGACAAGCAAATTAAAGGTAATAAAGAAAGACCCCAGTTGGGGAAGAATCAATGTTCTTATTGTAACGAGGAAGGTCATTGGGCTAAAAAGTGTCCCCAGAAGGCAGGACATAGTGGGACCAAAGTGCTCAGTACCTGAGATATGGACAGTAACTAGGGGAGATGGGGTTCGGTCCTTCTTCCCAAGCCCAGGGTGACCTTAAAAGTGGAGAGGAAACCAATTGACTTTATGATTGACACTGGAGCCCAAAACTCGGTTCTACTTCAGGCTAATGGACCTATAATGAGCGAAAAACTTAGATCCAAGGAGCCACGTGAGTCAGGACTTATTCATGGACTACCCAAAGGATTGTGGACCTAGGAACAGGATGAGTGGTCCTCTCATTTCTAGTGATCCCAGACTGCCCAACCCTTATTGGGATGAGAATTGCTAACAAAAATGAAAGCCCAAATTTGCTTCTCAGATGAGGGCCCAACTGCTCAATGGCAAAGGGGAACCCCTCCACATACTTGTAATTAGCAGTCTTACTGAAGAGTATAGGGTGCATGAAACAGGTCTGGAACTAGACCCCCAATTGGAAAATTGGCTCCAAATGTTTCCCTCAGCATGGGCCAAAACAGGGGGCATGGGTCTGGCTAAAAACCATACCCTGGTATTTGTGGAACTCAAATCAGGGGCAAACCCAGTTAAGGGTCATCAGTATCCCATTCCCCTTGAAGCAAAAGAGGGGATCACATCCCATATCCAGAGGTTGCTGAGTTTGGGAGTCCTCAGGCCCACACAATCAGCGTGGAACACTACTCCCAATCAAATAGCTGCATACCCAGGACTATCACCCAGTACAAGATTTATGGGAAGTTAACAAAAGAGTAATGGACATACACCCTATGGTGCCAAATCTATATACCCTGCTTAGCACACTTCCCCCCATCACACATGGTACACAGTACTAGATCTCAAGGATGTTTTCTTCAATCTGCCACTAGCCCCAAAAAGCAAGGACTACTTTGCCTTTGAATGGTATGACACAGAGATAGGGGTCAGTGGTCATTGACTTGGATAAGGCTCCTGCAATGTTTCAAAAATTCATCCACCATCTTTGGTGAAAACCTCCATGAAGACCTGGGTGAGTACCATACCAGTAACCCAGAATTAAGCCTGTTGCAGTATATTGATGACCTTTTAATCACAGTAGCAAGTCAAGATGCCATTCAGGAAGGGACCGAACAACTCCTAAAACTCCTGAAAGATTTGGGATACTGTGCCTCCACTAAGAAGTCCCAGCTGTGCAAGCTACAGGTAACATATCTTGGATACATCTTAAAGGAGGGGCAGCGCTGGCTCCCTGATGCACAAAAAGAGACAATCTTAAAGATTCCTAGACCTACTAACACCGGACAGGTGAAAGAATTTCTAGGGTCAGTAGGCTTTTGTAGACTATGGCCCACCAAACTGGCTATTATCCACTGCTCTGGACATCAAAAAGGAACTGGGCCCATCCCCAGGGGCAAAAACCTGGCAGACAAAACTGCCTGGTGAGTAACTCTTCAAACTGACTCAGTGTTGCTGACCCAAACACTAGTAGATCCAGAAGCACCCAGTGTGCCTGAACATCCAGATTACTCTCAAGAGGACATAGCCTGGATCAAAGCCTTTCCTATGGCTCAGAACCTCAATGGATGGTGGAGATCAGGCAATCACAAATTAATTTTACCTAAAAAGATAGGAAATAGGCTTTAAAAATACACTGCTCTTCTCAAATTGGAGTGAGGAGGATGCAAGACTTCATTAGACATTCCAAAGTAAAAATTAAGGACAGCCAACAGAAAATCAATAACATCATCTCCAACTGTAAGGCATGCCAGCTTACTAGTACAGTGACAAATCTGAAAAACCCTGGAGCACAGTTCAGAGGCAAAAGTCCTGGGGTCTATTGGGAAGTGGATTTCACTGAGGTAACACCTGGCAGATATCTTTATAAGTATTTACTAGTGTTTATAGATACCTTTTCAGGATGGACTGAAGCATTCCCCACCAAGCACAGGTGGTTGCCAAGAAGCTTCTAGAAGACATCTTACCCAGATATGGTTGTCCCACTTGATGGGGTCAGACAACCAGCATTCATATCACAGGTGAGTCAGAACCTAGCCAAGTTCCTGGAGTGTGATTGCAACTGCATTGTGCCTATAGACCCCAGAGTTCAGGACAAATAGAAAGGATGAACAGAACCCTTAAAGAGAACTTAAATAAATTAACCATAGATACCAGTGCAAAGTGGGTGACTCTCCTCCCCTTTGCTTTATATAGAGTAAGAAACTCCCCATGCCAGAGGGGATTGACCCTTTATAAAATCATGTTTGGGACACCCCCTCCCATTATTCCCAACTTGCAGTCAAATCTAATTGCAGAAATGGATGACTGAGATCTTCTGAACTCCATGCAAAATGGGTACACAAAGAAATTTGGCCTACCTAAACTCAGGGCACTCTATGAGCCTAGAAATACTCCTGAACACCATAGATTTTTCACAGGTGATTGGTCTACCTCAAGAGACACCGACAAGGATCCCTGGAACCAAGGTGGAAGGAACCTTATGTTATCCTGCTTGTCACGCCCACCACCATCAAGGTGGATGGAATAGCCACCTGGATCCACTATACCCGTGCCAGGTTTGTGGACCCTTTTGCACTTGAGGAAAACAACAAAGGTGAAAAATGGATGGCATCCAGAAACCCTGAGAATCCTCTCAAGCTGCACTTAAAACGTTTCAGGCAGTAACCCTTTGCTTCCTAACTGTAAGTACTGTGCTGGCTCAAGGGAACCTTCACCTCCCTTGGAACCAAACCTGGATAATCATCAACATGGAAACTGGTGAAGTAGCCAATGTCACCTCCTCAACTTAATCCCCCAAGGAACTTGGTTCCCTGACTTCCATGTGGACTTATGTGACCTTCTGGGGGAAGCATGGGACCCCTCAGACCAGAAACCCTTCCTGGGATATGGCTGTAAGACCCCCCAGCGGTCATAGCAATACCAGAAGCCTAAGGTTCTATGTCTGCTTTGCTCACTCATAAGACAGAAAGCAAAATGCCAAGTGCAGAGGTCCTGAAAGTGCCTACTGTAAAGTATGGGGGTGTACATCTACAGGTGGATTACATGGGCTCACCCAATCACTGGAGCCTTGATCTCAGTGGAAAGGGGTGGAAACATGCAAGAAGTGGGATGAGGTTATTGCTAACAGGACAGTAAGAGGGTAAATTTTGGGCCATGCTATATCAAAGACCAATCAGGTTATTCTGCATTCCAATTAGCTAATTAGGCGGAAGCTGCAACTGTTAATCATAAAGTTTACCCCCATGGGAAAGAAGGCAAACTGAGAGGCTGGAAAAACCTGGGTATGATGCTGGACTAATTTTCACAATCAAGCTAGTCCAGAGAACCCTGAGCAAAATAGCACTGGGTCTCAACCAGGTACTTAACCCAAACAGATAATCTGTTCAGCAAACTAGCACCCCAAAACCATGCTTAATGCATTTTTCAACCACATTTTCTGGCACCAAGACCTTGCCACCAGAATCTGTCACTTTTCTGGCAGAGACCTTCAAAGATCCCCTGTTAACTCTTCAGAAACAATCCTACTTAGTCCTAAACACCTCTAAACCCAATATGACTAAATTCTGTTGACTGTGCTATGATACAGCCCCACCTTACTATGAAGGCAAAGCAACTCTAGGAAACTACACACCTTCCCCCAGTTCTGCTGAATGTCACTGGCAATCAAAAGGTACCCTAACCTTAAAACAAGTCACTGGAAAAGAGCTCTCTATAGGTCATATCCCTGAATCTCACCAGTCCTTATGCAAACAAACTGTGCCACTGGGCAACTCAAATCAATACCTAATTCCCCAGCAGGATGCTTGGTGGGACTGTTCTACAGGCCTCACACCTTGTGCCCATACAAAGGTGATCAATAACTCCCAGGGTTTTTTTCATTCTCGTTCAGCTAGTTCTTAGGCTGTTGTATCATTCAGATGAGGATTTCTATTGATGACTAAGAGGGAACCCCTGTCAGTCCAACAGGGAGTCTCTTACAGCCCTAAACCTAAGTATGGTTCTGGATGTGGGACTCATAGGAGCCAGAACAGGAACAGCTTCCTTAATAAATCAAAACCAACATTACTCTAGTTTATGAGTGACTAATTATCTAGATATTGAGAGACTAGAAAACTACATTTCCCACTTTCAAGGGTACCTCATTTCCCTAGCTGAAGTAGTGATGCAAAACAGGAGGGGGTTAGATTTGATTTTCCTACAGCAAGGAGGATTATGCACAGCCCTAGGTGAAGAATGTTGCTTTTATGTTGACCATTTTGTAGTAAAGAATCTATGGCTAAAGTTAGAGAAGGTCTAGCAAAATGAAAGAAGGAATAGGAGGCACAACAGGGCTGGTTTGAATCATGGTTTAATTCCTTCCCTTGGTTGACCACCTTGATTTCTACCTTATTGGGGCCACTTATTATTTTATTCTTGTTCCTAACCTTGGGACCATACATTCTGAACAGAATAGTGCAGTTAATGAAAGAATGGCTGGGGGCCATTCAAATGATGGTTATACATTCTCACTATCAGCCCCTAGACTCAGAGACTATAGACCTTACTGGAGTCCCATGATTGGGCCTCTTAGGTTCCAGTGTAAGGGGGAAATGAGGGGACTCAATTGAACCAACCTGACCCCACCTTAGGGAAGAGCCTCCATCTCAGTTGGGCCCCCAAAACCCCAATGAACAAAACAGCCCACTCCCAGACCAATCATAGTACAAGAGGAAAGTCCCTATGAACTCAGAAGTTTCTGTTCTGAGATTATGCCCACCTCCTGACCTATCCCCAACAAGGTCAGGTTACACCCTACAGACCCTTACCCAATCCTGAAATGCTAAGGCATGAAACCCCCCGCTTGTGGTCCCCAACTCACTGTTTGTGGTTTTCTCCTATAAAAAAGGAACCCTTGTAATGGTCAGGGCTGCTCCTTCTCTGCCCGATGTGTCAGTGTGTTGGATGATGGTCCAGACTCGAGTATGCTAATAAATGGTCCTTTTGCCCTCCTATTGGACTCTGGCTCCCTGGTGGTCTTTGGGGGAATCCTCAACTTGGGCATTTTATTACCCTTTTGGAGTACAATGACAGTTAAATTTATGATGTCTTGGAAAGGAAAAAAAAATTTAACTTCCTGCTGAGCAATCAAGCTTTGTATTAATTGATCCAAATGTAAAACCCAAAATGCTCATTGGATATAGACAGGTTTTTTCACTTGAAGCACCACAGCATTTTTGAACTCTTTCAGCCAGCATATTCAAATATCAGTTCAGTCGTATTACACAAGAGTCAAACAATAGTGCACTGGTAGTTAGGAACACTTATATGTGGGCTCCATGTGGGACAGGAAGTTGATCAAATTCACAAAGTCACAACAAAATCCTTTTGTGAAACATTTTAGAAAAACTCTTCCAATGCACTGTTCTGCTGGGAATGTTCTTCCTATAACAGTGATAATCTTTCAATTTAAACTGTTTATTCTGTTGTGGGAAAGCACTTATGTTTCCTCCTTATTCATCCAAATTCAAACCAACTTGTTCTCATTGAGAACACAATGAACAACTGCAACTTGCAGCTGTTTGCTGATCTTGCTCCTCTTCAGATTTTCTAAGCTCTCTCCAGGCAACATACCCACCAATATTTATGAAGAGTATATAAACTACATCAGGAAGACAGCTCATGAAGCTACAAGCACTAACACATGGGATGAAATTTTTATCATGCTGAGGATGTGCTCCACAAGGAGTCATTGGAATCCATTAGTGTATCATTTTCTGAAAGCACCCTTCAATGGCAGTGGCCACTTGAAATGTACTGCTTCTTACTATTGGTTCAAAGGCAGTGATTGGATACCTTTCAATACCTTTGTGTTAAGCACATTTTCTTTGTTTTTCTTTATCCAAATACAAATTATCATATACTCCTAGAGAACACAGTGATTATGTTGTTTTGAAGGAAAATGTTGGAACTCCTCCTCCTCAGCCCTTCTAATCTGTTTAGAGACAGTACATTCAGACTATAGTTCCCTGCTACTGCACAAATGGGTAAACAGAAAGCTCTGGTAGAGACAAACCATTCTCTGAGATGAAATTCTGACTCAAACAATGATCAAATATACAGATATCTTTGAAATCCATTTTTGAACACTTTTTGAGAAACTCTAACACCAGATTTCTGCTGAGAATTATTTCCAAATTCAAATGAATCACTTTTAAATGAAGAATTTCTTCTATTGCAAAAAATATCTGTGAGGTAAAGTGGGAGCATGCATAGGATATGTTCCCCATAGAGTCATTTGAATCCAGTACTAAAATATTTTCAGCAGTCAGTCTTGAACTTCAATTGACCTTTTGAAATGCATTCCACTTACCACTGGAACAAAGGAGTGACTGGATACCTTTTGTTTCCATGCTGTTCCTCACTTTTACTTTGTGATGAGTAATCCAAATACAACAATTATATACGCCTAGAGAACACAGTGAGTATGTGTACATTGAAGGAAATTGCTGGAACTCCTCCACCTCAGCATGCCTATGCTAATTTGACACATCACTTTAAAACAATATTTCCATGATAATCAAAAACTGGACTAATAAAAAAGCTATCAGAGATTGGAGCTGCATCTTCTTACATAAAGTGTGACAATTCATCCATATGGAAAATGTAAGCTTGGAGCCAGGACTAGTGGCCAAATAAAATTGGAGAGAAAGCTGCCAAAACAAGCTTTATTGGAATTTGGCTCTTGAGCTAAATTCCCAGAGCCCCGCAGGAGAGGTCAGGATAGGGAGCCAGAGAAAATAGCACATGGCTCTGGGTGCTAGGGGATTTTACAGGCTGGAACTGGTGGGGGGGCTATGCTGAGTGATAGGTTGAGTTAAGGGTCAGTGGAGATTCCCTGCCCCTGTTTGATTTGTTGCCATGTGGTGTGCTGCCTTTCACCTCAGTGGCTCCACTCTTCCTCATATAGTCACTTAAATTCAACATAACAGAAACTATCATGTACTCTTAAAGAACCTTTTGAGGGTGTTTCTTGAAGCAACATGCTAGAGTTGCTATTCCTCCGGACTTCTATACTATTTTAGACAGCATCATCTTACCAAAGTTCCAGGTAAATGCACAATCGTGACTAACAAGAAATTTCCCCTTGATAGGAACCTCAATATCTGTGAGGAATGAGGGACTGTAAGGATGATCAAATCCAAAAGACTTTAAAATCCATTTAATAAATGTTTTTAAGAAATTTTATAACAGCATTTGTCTGTTGAGAATGAAGTCCCTGTTTCAAATGATACTCTTAATGATACTCTTTGAAGGTTTTTTTTTTTTTTTTTTCATAGCTGGAAAGCATTTAAGTGTATAACTGGAAGATGCTTAGGATCTGTTCTCCAAAGAGTCTTTGATATCCAGTAGTGATACATTTTCAGCAGTCATTCTTCAACTGCAGTTCCCCTGAAATACAATGATGGTTAACCAGCTTAAGATGGTTTGAAAAGGAAAGAATTTTTAACTTCCTATTGAGCAATGAAGCTTTGTGTTAATTGATCCAAATGGAAAACACAATGTACTTATGTGTAGAGTAAGGTTCACTACCTTGAAGCATCACAGCATTTGTAAGGTCTTTTCAGCCAGCACATTCAAATATCGTTTCAGTCCTGTTACAAAAAAGAGTCAGACAAGGGAGCAATGGTTGTTAGGAGCACTAATGGTTGGGCTCCAAGTGGGAGTGGAGAATGTTCAAATTCACAAAGTCACATTGAAATCCACTTGTAAAACATTTTAGGAAAACTCTTCCACTGCACTTTTCTGCTTGGAATGCATTTCTGAATACAATGATACAATTTGAATTTAAAGTGTTTATCCTATTGATATGGTGAATGACATTTATTGATTTCCTGATGTTAAACCAACCTTCCATCCCTGGGATGAAACCCACTTGATCATGGTGCACTATCTTTTTAATATGTTTTTGTATGCGATTTGCTAAAATTTTGTTGAGAATTTTTGCATCGATGTTCATTAAGGTTATTGGTCTGAAATTCTCTTTCCTTGATGAGTCTCTGTCTGGTTTAGGTATCAGTGTGATATTGGCTTCATAGAATGAGTTTGGGAGGGTTCCCTCCTCTTCTATTTTATGGAATACTTTCAGAAGTATTGGAATGAGCTCTTTAAAGATTTTGTAGAACTCGGCTGAGAACCCATCTGGTCCGAGACTTTTCTTTGTTGGTAGGCTTTTGATGACTTCTTCTATTTCAGTACTTGAAATTGGTCTATTTAAATTGTGTATGTCCTCCTCGTTCAGTTGAGGCAATTCATATGTCTCTAGAAACCTGTTGATGTCTTTGAGGTTTTCTGTTTTGTTGGAGTAAAGATTTTCAAAATAGCTTCTAATTATGTTTTGTATTTCAATCCTGTCTGTTGTGATATTTCCTTGTTCATTCCAGACTTAAAGTCAAGAATCACATGATTATTTCAATAGATGCAGAAAAAGCATTTGATAAAATACAGCACCCCTTCATGCTAAAAACACTAGAAAAAATAGGGATAGTGGGAACATTCCTTAATATTGTAAAGGCCATTTATGCTAAGCCCATGGCTAATATCATTCTAAATGGTGAAAAACTGAAAGCATTCCCCCTAAAAACTGGAACAAGACAGGGATGTCCTCTTTCACCACTTCTATTCAACATCATTCTTGAGAATCTAGCCATAGCAATTAGACAAACCAAAGAAATTAAAGGGATACGAATTGGAAAAGAAGAACTCAAACTATCCCTGTTCGCTGATGACATGATTATATATTTAGAGGAACCTGGAAATTCCACCAGAAAACTCTTCAAACTCATAAGTGAATTCAGTAAAGTAGCAGGTTACAAGATCAATGCTCATAAATCCAACATATTTTTATACATAAGTGATGAATCTTCAGAAAGAGAAATTAGGAAATCTACCCCATTCACAATAGCCTCGAGAATAATCAAATACTTGGGAATCAATCTCACAAAAGAGGTGAAAGACCTCTACAATGAGAACTATACAACACTAAAGAAAGAAATTAAAGAACACCTTAGAAGATGGAAAGATCTTCCATGTTCTTGGATAGGAAGAATTAATATTGTCAAAATGGCCATACTACCTAAAGTGTTATACAAATTCAATGCAATTCCAATTAAAATTCCAATGACATACCCTACAGAAATAGAGCAAACAATTATGAAATTCATCTGGAAGAATGAGAAACCCAGAATAGCTAAAGCAATCCTTAGCAGGAAGAGTGAAACAGGGGGTATTGCAATACCATATCTTCAACTCTACTACAAAGAAATGGTAACAAAAACAGCATGGTATTGGTACCAAAATAGAAAGGTAGATCAATGATACAGAATAGAGGACATGGACACAAACCCAAATAAATACAATTTTCTCATACTAGACAAAGAGGCCAAAAATATGCAATGGAGAAAAGATAGCCTCTTCAACAAATGGTGCTGGGAGAATTGGAAATCCATATGCAACAGAATGAAACTAAACCCATATCTCTCACCATGCATGAAACTAAACTCAAAATGGATTAAGGACCTTGGAATCAGACCAGAGACCCTGCAGATTATAGAAGAAAAAGTAGGGCCAGACCTTCAACATGTCGGCTTAGGACCAGACTTCCTTAACAGGACTCTCATAGCACTAGAAATAAAAGCAAGAATCAATAACTGGGATAGATTCAAACTAAAAAGCTTTCTCTCAGCAAAGGAAACTATCAACAATGCGAAGAAAGAGCCTACAGAGTGAGAGAATATCTTTGCCAATCATACTTCAGATAGAGCACTAATCTCCAGAATCTATAAAGAACACAAAAAACTCTACTCCAAGAATTCAAATAATCCAGTCGACAAATGGGCTAAGGAAATGAATAGACACTTCACAGAAGAAGATCTACAAGCAATCAACAAACATATGGAAAAATGTTCAACATCTCTAGTAATAAGAGAAATGCAAATCAAAACCACCCTAAAATTCCATCTCACCCCAATTAGAATGGCGGTTATGAAGAATACAAGCAACAACAGGTGTTGGCGAGTATGTGGGCAGAAAGGTACACTCATACATTGCTGGTGGGGCTGCAAATTAGTGCAGCCACTCTGGAAAGCAGTGTGGAGATTCCTCAGAAAACTTGGAATGGACCCTCCATTTGACCAAGCTATCCCACTCCTCGGCCTATATCCAAAGGACTTAAAATCAGCACACTACAGAGATAAAGCCACATCAATGTTCATAGCTGCTCAATTCACAATAGCCAGACTGTGGAACCAACCTAGATGCCCTTCAATTGATGAGTGGATAAAGAAGCTGTGGTATATATGTATACAATGGAATATTACTCAGCCATAAAGAATGATAAAATTATGGCATTTCCAGGCAAATGGAAGAAATTGGAGAATATCATGCTAAGTGAGATAGGCCAATCTCAAAAAGCCAAAGGAAGAATGATATCGCTAATAAGTGGATGATGACACATAATAGGGGGAGAGAAGTGTTATTGTTAGGGTTAGAGTTAGGGTTAGGGAGGGGCGCAAGTATGGAGTAAGGAACCACTGTATAGAGGGAAAAGAGGGGTGGGAGGGGTGGGGGGAAGGGAAAAAATAACAGAATTAATCAAACAACATTACTCTATGTAAATTTATGATTACACAAATGGTATGCCTTTATGCCATGTACATACAGAGAAACAACATGTATCCCATTTGTTTACAATAAAAAAACCGTTCTATAGCTAGCATTAAAAATTAAAATAAAATAAAGAGTTTATTCTGTTACTGGAAAGCACTTACATTTCCTCTTTATTGGAACAAATTCAAATCAACTTATTCTTTCATGGAGAACAGAGTGAGCAAGTGTAACTTGCAGCTGTTTGCTGGTCTTTCTCCTCTTCATGCTTTCTTAGCTCTCTTCAGTGTATGCATCCACCAATCTACATGGAGAGTACACAAATTACATGAAGTAGAAATTCATGAAGGTGCAAGTGCTAACACCTGGGAAGAAATTGGTACCATGCAGAGTATCTGTTCCACAAAGAGTCATTGTTATCCATTTCTGTATCATTTTCAGAAATCACTCTTCAATGGCAGTGGCCATGATGGAATATAGGACTTCCTACTACTGGTTCAATGGCAGTGATTGGATACCTTTGAATAACTTTTTGTTAAGCACTTTTTTTTGTGTTCCTCCATCCAAATAAAATCTATAATATACTCCTAAAGAACACACTTAGTATGTTGTGTTGGAGGAAAATGTTGGAATTCCTCCTCCTCAGCCCTTCTAATCTGTTTAGAGATAGTACATTCAAACCAGTGTTCCCTGCTACTACACAAACTGAGGTCACTTAAAAGCTTTCATAGAGAGATGCTCCATTCTCTGGGTGAAAATTATGACTGAAACAATGAACAAATATACAGAAGTCTTTGAAATCTGTTTCTGAAGTCTTTAAGAAACTCATTAACAGTAGTTATCTGCTGGTAATTTCCACCAAATTTCAAATGATTCACTTTGATTTCAAATATTTCTTCTATTTTTGGAAAATACCTAAGAAGTAATGTGGGAACATGCATAGGATATGTTTCCCACTGTGTCATTTAAATCCAATACTAAAATATTTTCATCAATCATGCTTGAACTGTAGTTGCCCTTGAAACAAAAGCAGTGATTGGATACCTTTCATTTCCTTGCTGTTAGGCACGTTTGCTTTGTGATGAGTCATCTAAATACAAACAACTATATACTCCTAGAGAACACAGTGAGTGTGTGTACATTGAAGAATCTTGCTGGAACTCCTCCACCTCAGCATGTAAATGCTAATTTGACACATCACTTTAAAACAACATTTCAATATTAATAAACAAACTGGCCTAACAAGAAAGCTAATAGATATGAAAACTACACCTGTTAACATCAATATGGGACCCTATTGATTATAAAATCCACACATTCTCCTTGAAATTGCTTTTTGAAACATTGTTTAAGAAAGTCTTTAGCAGCACTTGTCTGCTTGAGATTAACTCGGTTTTCCAATGATATCCTTGGAATTGAAAGGTTTCTTCTGTGGGTGAAACATGGGAAAATGCATAGGATAAGTTCCTCAAAGTGTCATTGATTCAGTACTGAAATGTGTTTAGCAATAACTCTTCAAGTGCAGTTGCTTATTTGTAGTCAATGCTGGTTAACAGTGGTAGGGTGACTTGGAAAGGATACCATTTCTTAACTTGTTGGAGGGAAAAATCTTTGAGCTAATTGATCAAAAACAAATAATCACATGGTACTCTGAGAACAATGAGTGCATCTGCAGTGAATCAACTTGCTTGTCTTTTCCTCAGCCAATTTAAGCTCTTATCATTCAGCTCAATCAAAACTATTTTCAGATGTATTACACACACTAGTCTAAGAAGAGACCACATTTAGATGGAAGCAGAGATATCTGGGAGCCACCTGGGACTGTAAGTATGATCAAAATCACACTCATGGTAATCCATTTGTGAAACATTTTAAGAAAATACTTCCACTGTAGTTTTCAGTTGTAAGTGGGCTCCAGAATTCAATGTTAAAGTTGAACTTTAAGCATTTTTTCTGTAGCTGGATAGCAGTTACACTTCCTTCTTATTTAAATGCAAAGGAACAACTTTTCATTGAGAACAGAGTGAGTAGGAACCTGTAGGTTGAAATTTTGCTGAACTTGCTCCTCTGCAGACCTCAAGGACTTTTAGAATACTCATTTAAATGTCTGTTCTTCACAATACACAAAGTGGTAAAAATAAATAAATCTCTTGAAACTTCAAACATCAGTCATTGGGATCAATATTGGGTGGGGAAGAGGAAGGTTTTTTTCTGAAGGAATGACTGAAATATTTTAGTAAAATTATTTCAGGGCTGGGGATATAGCTCAGTTGGTAGAGTGCTTGCCTTGCAAGCACAAGGCCCTGGGTTCAATCCCCAGCACCAAAAAAATAAAATAATTATTTCAGCCATCACTATTCAACTGCAATGGCTCATTTGAAAAGTATCTCCAGTTATTAACGGTAACAAAAATTTGTATAAGAAGCTTTTTTGTTCTTGTTGGAAAGCACTTATGGTTTGTGTCAATTCATCCATAGACAAACTACCATGTACTCATAAGAAATTCTTTGAGGGTGTACACTGAAGCCATGAACTAAAGCTGCTCCTTCTCAGGATTTCTGAGCTAATTTGAGAAAGTATGTTCAAACCAGGTTATATGAAAATACACAAACTGGACTATAACCCGAAATCTGCCCTTCAAAGGAACCCCATGATCTGGAGGAAAAGAAGGAATGTAAAGATGATCAAATAAAATGACTCTCTTGAAGTCCACTTGACAAAACTTTTTACAAAATTATCTAATAATACTTGTCTACTAGGAATGATCTTTAGGTTTCAAAAGATACACTTGGAAAAAAATTTTGATAGCTTGAAATCATGAAAGTGTTTAACTGTTAAGATACAAAGGGATGGAGATCCAAGATGGTGGACTACAGGGATGCTACATTCCTTGTTGCTCCACACTCCAGTTTCAAGCAGAGGATATGTGTTTCTTCATGAGGCAGTTTTTGATGCTTATCAATCCCCTGCTGTTTGCCCCATTTGTCTACTGTGATCACCTGCAGTCTGCCAGCACATTGATGACTTTTTGAGTGAAGATTGCTCATTGTTAGGCATCTATCATCTGTCATTTGCCTGCCTCTTGCCTATCCACTGCCTGCCTTTCACCTATCCATCACTCGTCACCCAAGATTCACCTCCCAATCATCTGACAGATGCCAGCAGACTGACCACAGACCACCAGTGGAGTTCCAGCTGCCTGCTGTTGCTGGAAGTTCTCTGTCACAGTACCTGTAGGTTTGGTTACACATGGCAGCTGCCATTTTGAGACAACAGCCAGGTTCCATAACACCCCTGGTAGAACTGACTGAGCCCCATCTCCAGGATCCCTCAGAACAACAGATCATTCCTTGGCTCTAGGACCCTCACATCAACTGATGGCTCCCTGCCACCAGGACCCCCAGAACAACTGACTGCATCCTATCACAAGGACCCTAGACCAACTGATTGCACCCAGCCATCAGGATCTTGAAACAACACCAAACATACCTGACCTCCAGGACCCCTGCCTGATCAACATGACCATCACCTCCAGGACTTCCAGTGGATCATGTCCACACCCTGAACTGCAGCTCCCCATTTGCCCACATGTTTCGAAGCCAGAGCAGTCATCTTGGATAATCCTGGAAGCTACAAATCCGATCTTTAGGTGGGGCAAAACCGATTCTGTGACCCCTGCTGGAGGCTTGAAGCTTAGTGTCAGGTACCTCTCATTCATCAGACTATTGAACTCTGGGAGGTTTCATTAATATATGACTGTTATACTGTAGATTTTCTTTTTTCTCCTTATTGAAAAAAATTAAGTTTTTATTTCTTTACTCTTCTTGCTCTCCTTTCCTTTTCTTCACCTGTTCCCTCAGAGTCTTTTTCTCCTGTTTTTGCATGCTAACATCCAATTTCGTTTTATTACACTCTTACCCTTTCTATTATTTAGAACTTTGGTATATTCTTTGTTATTCCATTAACATCCCTCTGCATCCTCTTTGTCCTCAATTTGAAACTGCAGACCTTATTGCAAATCTGTTTGTTTTACTGAAGATAATATTTGAACTCATTCTGTTTATTATGACAATTTTGTTATTGTCCTCATAGGGGCTATTTGGTCTAGGATTGCATACTGTCTGATTTGAGCACTGCAAATATTGATCTCCACATAAAGAAATGGTTTTGGTAACCTACAGGGCCACTAAAAGCCTATAGGGGAAAATTTTCAATACCCCAGATCTGCACTGCTAGAGGGAAAGATACATGAACAACATGAAAAAACAAGGGAAGAAAATGATCCAAACAAATCTACATTCTACATTAATCTGATCCAATGACAGTATGTTAGGAAAAAAGTCACAAAAGGACTTCAGATTATACATGATTAAGATGATTTATGAAGCAAAGGATGAGATAAGAGAGAAATGCAGGCAATGAATGATAATACCAATAAGCTGACAGAGCAACTGCAGGATGCAAAAGATGATTTCTACAAAGACATAGGGATTCTAAAAACAAACAAACAGAAATCCCTGAAATGAAGGAAACAATAAACCACATAAAAAACTCAATGGAAAGAATCACCAAAAGACTAGACCACTTGGAAGACAGAACATCAGACAATGAAGACAAAATATTTAATTTTGAAAATAAAGTTGCCCAAACAGAGAAGATGGTAAGAAATCATGAACAGAATCTCCAAGAACTATGGGACATCATGAAAAGACCAAATTTAAGAATTATTGGGATTGAGGAAGGCACAGAGATACAAGCAAAAGGAATGAACAACCTATTCAATAAATTATATCAGAAAATTTCCCAAACCTGAAGAATGAAATGGAAAATCAAATACAAGAGGCTTATGGAACACCAAATGCATAAAATCACAACAGATCCACACCAAGGCACATTATAATGAAAATGCCTAAAATTCAAAATAAAGATAGGGTTTTGAAGGCTGCAAGAAAAAAGCATCAGATTACACATAAGGGGAGAACAATATGGATAGCAGCAGACATCTCAACCCAGACTCTAAAAGCTAGAAGGGCCTGGAACAACATATTTCAAGCTCTGAAAGAACATGGTTGCCAACCAAGAATTCTATACCCAGCAAAACTAACCTTCAGATTTGAAGATGAAATAAAATCCTTCCATGATAAACAAAAGCTAATAGAATTTACAAATAGAAATCCTGCACAACAGACTGATCTCAACAATATATTCCGTGAAAAAAATCAATGTAGGTTAGCATAGGGAGGAACTACCTTAGAGAAAAACCACTCAAAGGAGAAACCAAGCCAAATTAAAAACCAAAAATAAGCCAATTGAATGGGAATACAAATCATATCTCAATAATAACCCTGAACATTAATGGCCTAAACTCATCAATCAAAAAACATAGACTGGCAGAATGGATTAAAAAGAAAGACCCAGCAATATGCTGCCTGCAAGAGACTCATCTCATAGACAAAGACATCCACAGACTAAAGATGAAAGGATGGGAATAAAACCTACCACACACATGGACTCAGTAAAAAGGCAGGGGTTTCCATCCTCATATCAGATAAAGTGGAATTCAAGCCAAAGTTAGTCAGAAGGGATAAAGAAGGACATTTCATACTGCTTAAGGGAACCATAAATCAGGAAGACATAATGATAGTAAATACTCATGCCCCAAACAATGGTGCATCACTATACATCATCCAAATCCTTCCCAACTTCAGGAATCACATAGACCACAACACAGTAATTCTGGGTGACTTTGATTCACTGCTGTCACCACTACATAGATCTTCCAAACAAAAATCAAACAAAGAAACCATAGAACTCAATAACAAAATCAATAACCTAGACTTACTAGACATATATGGAATATTCCATCCATCAATGAATGAATTCACTTTCTTCACAGCAGCACATGGAACCTTCTCCAAAATAGACCATATGTTATGCCACAAAGCAGCCCTTAGGAAATGCAAAACAATAGAGATACTACCTTGTGTTCTATCAGATCATAATGGACTGAGAGTAGAAATCAATGACAAAATAAATAACAGGAATTACTCCAACACCTGGAGACTAAATAATATGCTATTGAATGAAAGATGGATAACAAAGAACATCAGGGAGGAGACAAAAAAATTCTTAGAGGTCAATGAGAATGATGATACAACATATCAAAATTTCTGGGACACTATGAAATCGGTACTAAGAGGAAAAGTCATTGCATGGAGCACCTTCCAGAAAAGAATGAAAAGTCAACAATTAAAGACCTAACATTACAGCTCAAAGCCCTAGAAAAAGAAGAACAGAATAACAGCCAAAAGGTAGAAGACAGGAAATAATTAAAATCAGAGCTGAAATCAATGAAATTGAAACAAAAGAAACGATTCAAAAATTGAGGAAAAAAAAGTTGGTTCTTTGAGAAAGTAAACAAAATAGACAAACCCTTAGACACACTAACAAAGAGAAGGAGAGAGAAAACTCAAATTACTAAAATTCGTGATGAAAAAGGATATATCATGACAGACACCATTGAGATACAGAACATAATGAAAAGCTACTTTGAAAATCTGAATTCCAACAAAATAGAAACTACTGAAGATATTGACAAATTTCTAGAGTCATATGCTCCTCCCAAACTGAACCAGGATAACATACACAATTTAAAAAGATCAATATCAAGCAATGAAATAGAAGAAGCCATTAAAAACCTACCATCCAAGAATGAATTCT
The DNA here is from genome assembly GCF_902686455.1 of Sciurus vulgaris. Classification (NCBI taxonomy): domain Eukaryota; kingdom Metazoa; phylum Chordata; class Mammalia; order Rodentia; family Sciuridae; genus Sciurus; species Sciurus vulgaris. Next base: position 71,507 of record NW_027632955.1, on the reverse strand, counting down.
CAGACAGATGGATTCTCAGGCGAGTTCTACAAGATCTTCAAAGAAAAACTCATTCCAATATTTCTCAAATTATTCCAGAAAATAGAAAATGAGGGTACCCTATGAAACTCATTCTATGAAGCTAATATCACCCTCATACACAAACCCAGAAAAGACACATCAAGGAAAGAAAATTTTAGACCAATATCCTTGATGAACATACATGCAATGATTCTTAACAAAATATTGGCAACCTGTATCCAAAAACTTATTAAGAAAATTGTGCACCATGATCAAGTGGGGTTCATCTTTGGAATGCAAGGATGGTTTAACATCCATAAATCAGTAAATGTAACCCATCATGTCAATAGACTTAGAGATAAGAATCATATGGTTATTTCCATTGATGCAGAAAAAGCGTTCAACAAAATACAACACCCCTTCATGCTCAAAACACTAGAAAAAATAGGGATAGTAGGAACATACCTGAACATTGTAAAGGCTATTTATGCTAAGCCCATGGCCAACATCATTCTAAATGGATGAAAACTGAAACCATTCCCTTTAAAAATGGGAACAAGACAGGGATGTCCTCTTTCACCACTTCTATACAACAATGCCCTCGAAAATCTAGCCAGAGCAATTAGGCAGACCAAAGAATTTAAAAGAATATGAATAGGAAAAGAGGAATTTAATTGTCACTACTTGCTGATGACATGATTCCAAACTTAGAGGATCCAAAAACTACTCCAGAAAACTGCTAGATCTCATCAATGACTTCAGCAAAATAGCAGGCTCTAAGATCAGCATACATAAATCTAAAGTATTTTTATATGCAAGCGATGAAACAGTTGAAAGGGAAATGAGGAAAACAACTCCATTTCGAATAGCCTCAAAAAAATAAAATACTCTGGAATAAGTCTAAACAAAGAGGTAAATGATCTCTACACTGAAACTACAAAACATTGAAGAAAGGAATTGAGGAAGACCATAGAGGATGGAAAGATCTGCCATGTTCTTAGATAGGCAGAATTAAATTTGTCAAAATGGCCATACCACCAAAAGTGCTATATAGATTCAATGCAATTCCATTTAAAATTCCAATGATGTAACTTACAGATATAGGGCAAGGAATCATGAAATTCATCTGGAAGAATAAGAAACCCAGAACAGCTAAAGCAATCCTTAGCAGGAAGAATGAAACAGGGGGTATCACAATACCAGAACTTCAACTATACTACAAAGCAATAGTAACAAAAATGGCATGGTATTGGCACCAAAATAGACAGGTAGATCAATGGTACAGAATAGAGGACATGGAAACACACCCAAATAAATATAATTTTTCATACTAGATAAAGTTTCAAGAAATACGCAACAGAGAAAAGATAGCCTCTTCAACAAATGGTGCTGGGAAAACTGGAAATTCATATGCAACAGAATGAAACTAAACCCATATCTCTCACCCTGTACAAAAATCAACTAAAAGTGAGTCAAGGGCCTTGAAATCAGACCAGAGGCCCTGCATCTTATAGAAGAAAAAGTAGGTCCAAATCTTCAACTTATTTGCTTAGGATCAGAGTTCCTTAACAGGACTCCCATACCCAAGAAACAAAAGCAAGAATCAGTAACTGGGACAGGTTCAAAGTAATAGCTTTTTCTCAGCAAAGGAAACTATCAGCAATGAGAAGAGAGAGCCTACAGAGTGGTAGAATATCTTTGCCACTCATACTTCAGATAGAGCATTAATTTTCAGAATCTATAAAGAACTCAAAAAACTCTACACCAAGAATACAAATAACCCAATCAGCAAATGGGCTAAGGAAATGAACAGACACTGCACAGAAGATCTACAAGCAAGCAACAAACATATAAAAAATGTTCAGCATCTTTTGTAATAAGATAAATGCAAATCAAAACTACACTATGATTCCATCTCACCCCATTAGAATGGCGATTATCAAGAATACAAGCAACAATAAGTGTTGGAGAGGACGTGGGAAAATAGTACACTCACATTGCTGGTGGGGCTGCAAATTAGTGCAGCCACTCTGGAAAGCAGTGTGGAGATTCCTTTGAAAATTTGGAATGAACCTACCATTTGACCCAGATATACCACACCTCAGCCTATACCCAAAGGTTTTAAAATCAACATACAACAGAGATACAGCCACATCAGTATTCATAGCTGCTCAATTCACAATAGCCACACTGTGGAACCAATCTAGATGTCCTTCAATTGATGAATGGATAAATATACTGTGATATATATATATATATATACACAATGGAATATTACTCAGCTCTAAAGAATAATAAAATTATGGCATTTGCAGGCAAATGAATGAAATTGGAGAATATCATACTACGTGAGATAAGCCAATCTCAAAAATCCAAAAGAGGAATGATCTTACTGATAAGGGGATGATGACACATAATGGGGGTTGGGAGGGTGGCAAGAATGGAGGAAGGAGGAACTGTATAGAGGGAAAAGAGGGTGTGAGGGGTGAGGGAAAGGATAAAATAACAGAATGAATTAAACTCATTACCCTATATGAATGTATGATTACATAAATGGTATGCTGTAACTCCATGTACAAGCAGAAACAACATGTATCCCATTTGTTTACAATAAATATAAATTTAAAAAAGTAAAGAAGGAAAAGAAAGTTTTCATGGATTTGAGTTGCACCTGCTATCATCAGTGTGTGTTCCTAACAATGAAAATATCCTCAAGAGCTCCTTAAAATCCCTTTCTGAAACATTGATTGAGAAATTACGTTGCAGCACTTGTGTGATTGGGATTAACTCAGGGTTTCAAATGATAACCTTGAAATTAAAAGGTTTCTTCTGTTGGTGAAAAGAGCCTATGTGGCAACCTGGGACAATGCCTAGGATATGTTCCCCAAAGGGTCATTTATTCTGTACTGAAATATGTTCGGCAATAACTCCTCAATTGTAGTTGCTTTTTTGGAATCAAATGCTGGTTAACAGTGGTAGGATGGCTTTGAAAGGAAATTATTTCTTAACTTTTGGGAGGCAAAAGAACTTTTTGCTAATTAATCAAAGGCAATAAACACATGGTACTCATTGAGAACAATGACTAACCTCTATATTGAATTTACTTGGTGGATCTGTTCCTCAGTAGTTTTAAGCTCTTATCATTCAGCAGATTCAAAATTATTTTCAGTTGTATTGCACACACTAGTCTAAGAAAAGAGCTTCTGTACTTGGAAGCAATGATATTTGGAGCCACATGGGACTGTAGGGGTGATCAAAATTACAAAGTCTCATTGTAATCCATTTATGAAAGATTTTAAGAAAATAATTCTGCTGCAGTTTTCTGCTGAAAATGGGCTCCAAACTTTAATGTTAAAGTTGAATTTTAAGCATTTTTTTCTGTTGCTGAACATCAGTTACTCTTCCTACCTAATCACTCAAATACAAATGACCATCTTCTTATTGAGAACAGAGCGAGTAGGGGCCTCTATGTTGATGTTTTTACTGACCTTGCTCCAATGGATGCCTCAAACATTTTTAGACCACTCATTTACACCACTGCTCATGACAATAAACAAAGTGGTGGATAAATAAAACCTTTGAAATTTCAAGCATCAACCGCTGAGTTCAGCATTGTGTAAGGCAGAGGAACTGGTTTTCAAAGGAATGACTGAAATACATTAGCAAAATTATTTCAGCCATCACTATTCAACTGCAGTTGCCTATTTGAAATGTGTCTCCAGTGCCTACTGGTACCAAACCTTTAAATAGAAACCTTTTCTTTTCTTGCTGGAAAGATCTTACACTTTCTGACATTTTATTAAAAAAAGAAAAAAAAAAACTGTCATGTACGTGTAAAAAACCCTTTGAACATGTTGGTTGAAGCAACTTGCCACAGCTGCTCCTCCTCAGAACTTCTATGCTCTTTTGAGACAGCATGTACAAATCAAAGTACCAAGCAAATATACAAACTGGATTAACAAGAAAATTCCCCTTGATAGAAACCGCATTATCTGGGAGAAAAGAGGGACTGTATGGATGATCAAATCCAAAAGATCTTCTGAAATTCATTGAGAGACTTTTTAAGAAATTCTGTAACAGCAGTTCTCTGCTTGGAATGAACTCTTGGTTTCAAATCATAAGCTTAGAAAAGTTATTTTGTAGCTGGAAAGCACATAAGTGTTTAAATGGGAGATGCATATGATCTGTTCCCAAAAGAGACTTTGAAATCCAGTAGTGATCCATTTTCAGCCATCACTCTTCAACTGCAGTTGTCCTTTTGGAATAAAATGACAGTTAACTAATTTAGGATGATTTGGAAAGGAAACAATTTTTAACTTCCTATTGAGCAGTGAAGCTTTTTGTTAATTGATCCAAATGGAAAACACAAGGTACTCATTGAGTACAGTGAGTTTCAGCATCTTGAAGCACTGCAGCATTTGTAAACTCATTCCAAACAGAACATTCAAATATAAGTTCAGTCTTATTACACAAAATAGTCAACAAAGGAGCACTGGTAGTTAGGAGTAGTTACATGTGGACTTCAAGTGGGACAGGAAGGATGATCAAATTCACAAAGTCACATTGAAATACATTTGTGAAACATTTTAGGAAAACTCTTCCGCTGCAGTTTTTTGCTGGGAATGTGCTTCCGATTACAGCGATAATGTGTGAATTTAAACTGTTAATTCTGTTGATAGAAAGCACTTACATTTCCTCCTTATTCATCCAAATTCAAACCAACTTGTTCTCATTAAGAACAGATTGAGCAAGTGCAACTTGCAGCTGTTTGCTGAAATTGTTGCTCTTGAGACTTTCTAAACTCTCTTCAGCTTACACATCCACCAATCTTCATGAAGAGTACACAAACTACATCAAGAAGACAGCTCATGAATCTACAAGCAATAACACCTGGGATAAAATTTGTATCAGGCAGAGCATATGCTTCACAAAGAGTCATTGGAATCCATAATTGTATCATTTTCAGAACTCACTATTCAATGGCAGGGTCCATTTTGGAATGTACTGCTTCTTACTACATGTTCCAAGGCAGTGATTGGATACCTTTCAATACTTTTGTCCTAAGCAGGTTTTAATTGTTTTTCTTCATGTAAATTCAAACTATCATATACTAGAGAGCACAGTGAGTGTGTTGTTTTGAAGGAAAATGTTGGAACTCCACCTCCTCAGTCTTTCTAATTTGCTTAGGGACAGTACATTCAAACCACAGTTTCCTTCTACTTCACAAGCTGGGGTAACAATGAAGCTCTGGTAGAGAGTAACCCCATTATCTGGGAAGAAATTCTAACTGAAATGATCAAATATACAGATTTCTTTGAAATTCTTTTTGAACTCTTTTTAAGAAACTTTTGACAGCAGTTGTTTGCAGGGAGTTACCTCCAATTTCAAATGGTTCACTTTGAATTGAAATGTTTCTTCAATTACTGAAAAGGACATATGAGGTAAAGTGAGAACATGCATAGGACCTGTTCCCCAAGGAGTCATTTGAATCCAGTACTAAAATATTTTATGCAATCACACTTAAAGTGCAGTTGCCCTTTTGGAATGCATTCTGCTTACCAATGGAACAAAGGCAGTGGTTGGATACCTTTCATTTTCTTGTTGTGAGGCACTTTTGCTTTGTGATGAGTCATTCAAATACAGTTAAATATGTACTCTTAACAAACACAGTGAGTGTGTGTACATTGAAGGATCTCGCTGGATCTCCTTAACCTCAGTATGTCTATGCTAGTTTGACACCTCTTATAACACCACATTTCCATGCTAATAAACAAACTGAACTAATTAGGAAGCTAACATAGTTTGAAGTTGCACTTTCTAACACCAATGTGTGACCCTAGCGATGATATAATTTCAAAATCTTCTTGAAAATCTTTTTAGAAACAATGTTTAAGAAACTCTATAGTAGCACTTGTCTGCTTGGGATTAGCTTGGGTGTCAAATGATATCCTTGCCATTGAAAGGTTTCTTCTGTTGCTGAAAAGCACAAATGCAGTAACCTGGGACAACATGGAGGATATGTTCCCCAAAGGGTAAATGATTCAGTACTGAAATAGGGTCAACAATAACTCTTCAGCTGCATTTACTTTTGTGGAATCAATTGCTAGTTAACAGTGGTAGGGTGGCATTGAATGGAAACCATTTTATAACTTGCTGAGAGGAAAGAGAACTTTGAACTAATAGATCAAGTGCAAATAAACACAGGGTACTCATTGAGAACAATGATTGCCTCTACATTGACTCAATTTGCTGGATCTTGTCCTTCTCACAACTTTTAAGCTCTTATCATTCAGCAAATTCAAAACAATTTTCAGTTGTATTAAGCACACTTAGAGAGAGCTCTTGTAGATGGAAGTAATAACATCTGAAGTCACCTGGGACTATATGGATGATCAAAATCACAGTTTCATGGTAATCCATTTGTGATACTTTCTAGGATAATAATTCTACTGCAGTATTCTGCTGGAAATGGGCTCCAGAATTCAATGTTAAGGTTGAATTGTAAATAGTTTTTTTTTTTCTGTTGCTGAATAGCAGTCATACATCCTGCTTATTCATGCAAATACAGGCAAACAACTTCTCATTGAGAACAGAGTGAGTAGGGGTGTTGAAAACAAGGTGACATCTGTGCAGCCATGTTGTATGAACAAGCCATTTTGGGAACTGGCCCATAAAACACCCCCAGGAAAGGGCACAGAGGTCCTACCCTCAAGAGCCAATACAGGACAAACAGGATACACTGGGCAGCTGGGGTTTATCAAGGCTGTTAAGAGATATCTGTCTGAGAAATGGGCAGCTGCCTAGAAACTTTATCTATCAAGGATGGTGGGGGGGGTCCTAGACCTGACTCATATTCTGCAGAGTTCACCCCATTCCTCCTCCCTTCTTCCTCCAGGACCATTCAGTTTTGGCAGGACCCAATGAGATTCAAATAATTTGGTGGGACCCAACCAAAAGAAAACAAATGTTTAGCTGTTCGAATGTTAACCAATAATGAACAGGTCTTTGTATGTGAATGATTGGAAATTTCTTTCTCATTCCTCAAGGCTGCTCCCCACCCAGCCATGGTAGAGGTCTGAGAGGCTGGTTGCAGTCCAAGCTCGAACTCACAAAAAAAACCTTTTTGTGTGATTTGCATTACTGTGTGTGCACTTTGATTCTTTGGGGATCAGTGGATATTGAACCCCAATATTTGGAGGCTTGTCCAGGATAAGACCATCTGAATCTGCCCCAGTAAGGGCAAATGGCCCACAGTATCAAGGTTTCTAAGGAGATTTGCCACGGAAGCAGGAGTGGACACCTGCATTGGTGGGATATAGGTCCCCATTTGAGTTTGGTTGAGAATTCTCATTTGGTGGAAGGAAAGAGTTGCTATCGACCCTGGAGGTTCCACTGTTGGAAGTTGTGGGAGATGTCCCTGACAATCAGGAGTCATGCTGATGTCCCCAGTGGATGCTGTCTGGGTGGGTATTTGGTAAAGGATACTTTGTCTGATTCTGGTAGTGTGAATAAGAAGGACATTGCAACTGTAAGAGTGGTGTGGTTGCCAACCATTGAATGTTGGAGTCCTGTGAAAATTTGTTTTACTGTGTGCCTTGCCTCCCTTGTTCTTTTTGGCCTGCTTCATCCTTTTCTCTTCATTATTATGTGACAGTCTCAGGTAACTCCTAAAACTTTCCTCCTGAGTAATTTCTCAGAGGTCCATGCCAGAGGACGGAACTTTGGTTTGGACCACCTAAAGAAAGGTATGTTTGCTACACTCTGCTCTTCAGAGTGGCCAATCTTCACCAAGATCCATGCTGAGCGAAGTAAGTAAGCTTCTCTCTTCATGTGCTTCACATCTGTTTGAAGTGCATCTTTCTGTCTCTATATTTTTGGAGGGTAAAATGGGCACCCATCAGCTACTTAAAGGTCATTAGTGCAGCCGCCATCCTCAAGACTCAGGTGAGAGGTTCCCAGCTCAGGAAAGTATCCAATCACTTGCTCTGTACAGACCAGGCATGTTGGAATCTGCCAAAGTCATTTCCTACTTTTCTGTCCAGACCCAGAGCCCAATTGCTGCCAATACACAGTATCCCTAATCCTGACGCACCCAGGATGCGTGGAAGTGGAGGAAAGGTTGGAACAACTGTGGGTTTTTCTGGCTTGAGCTACTCTCAAGCGGACTCCAAAGTTCCTTCTCTGGACTCCCCCTCCCAACCACCCTAAGGGGTATTCAGTGTGATCTGTTGATGAATGGCACTGAGGGAAATCTCCAATTACCTTTGCCTCTGTATGAGCCATACGGCACTCCCCAGCACATCCATTTCCTCCTGGATGTTCCCCTTCCCTAGCGGGTCAGACATTAGGAATTTAAGCTATAGGATTAAGATCTGGGATGATTAGCGTGAAAATGGCCAGGTTTCCTTTGTTCGTATAGTTAGCCTGTACTAGTCTACCTAGAGTCTCCCTATTACTGTTTCTGTGCTTAAATGTGTTCACGTGTTCACTCTAAGCTGTAAAAGGGAGACATTTAAAAGCAACCCCTCCTGTGAGACCCTCCAAGAAAGAAAAGGGAGCATAAAGACAAGAAAAAGGGCTTATTAAAGATCATTCAAAAGGACAGAAACTTTTAATGCCTTGCAATAGTCCATGCAATTCACCCATTTGAGGAGTTAGAAAGCAAACTTTCTAGTCCAAAACCTTAGAATAATGAAGCAGTAATTTCCCCCACCCTGTAGTTCTTACTCTGTTATCTGAAATTCCAGTTGCTGCTTGGGTTACTAAGTTAGATTTAAAAGATGGTTTTTACTCTATATGCTTGACTCTGAATAGCAATTTCTGTTTGTCTTTGAGGAACTAGATAATGTGTCTCACTAACCTAGACAGTGTTACCTCAGGAATTACAGATGGCCCTCACCTGTTGTTGAGAACAAGGTGACATCTGTGCAGCCATATTGTATGAACAAGCCATTTCAGGAACTGGCCCATAAAGCCCCCCAAGAAAGGGTATGCAGGTGCTACCCTCAAGAGCCAATACAAGACAAACAGGGTTTATCAAGGCTGTTAAGAGATATCTGTCTGAGAAATGGACAGCTGTCCAGGAACCTTATCTATCAAGGATGGTGGGAGGGGGCTAGCCCCGACTCATTTTCTGCATAGTTCACCCCTTTCCTCCTCCCTTCTTCCTCCAGGACTGTTCAGTTCTGGCAGGACCCAGTGAGAATCAAATTGATTGGCAGGACCCCACCAAAGAGGACAAATGTTCAGCTGTTCAAATGTTAACCAAATGTTAACCAATAATATACAGGTCTTTGTGTGTGAATGCTTGAAAATCTCTTAAACAGAGTGCTTTCTCATTCCTCAGGGCTGCTCCTGACTCACCCATTGTACTGGTCTTAGAGGCTGGTTGCGGTCCAAGCTTGAGCTTACAATTAAATCTTATTGTGTTTCTTGCATTATTGTGTGTGCACTTTGACTCTCTGGGGATCAGTGGATATTGAACCCCAATATTTGGGGGCTTGTCCAGGATAGGATCATCCAACTCCGCCCCAGGAGAGACAAATGGCCCACAATGCAAAGGTTTCTAAGGAGATTTGACATAGAAGGAGGTTTGGCCTCCCCCATTTGGTGTGACACAGGTCCCCATTTGAGTTTGATTGTGAATTCTCACTTGGTGAAAAGAAAGGGTTGCGAGCGACCCTGGAGATCCCGCTATTGGAAGTCATGGGAGACGTCCCAGACAAACAGGAGTCACAACGATATCCCAAGTGGATGCTGCCTGGGCAACTGTTCAGTAAAGGATCCTTTGTCTGATTCTGGTAGTGTGAATGAGAAAAGCATTGCACCTTTGAGAGTGGTGTGGTTGCCGGCTGGTTAATGTTAGAAAGTCCTGTGAAAATTTGTTTTACTGAGTTTATTGCTTCCCTCATTCTTTTCAGTTTGCTTGGTTCTTTTCTCATTATTATGGGACAGGCTCAGGTGACTCCTAAGAATTTCCTCCTGAGTCACTTCTCAGAAATCTGTGCCAGAGGATGGAACTTTGGTGTGGACCACCTCAAGAATGGTATGTTTACTATACTCTGCTCTGTGGAGTGGCCAACCTCCACCGAGCTTTATGCTGAGGTAAGTAAGCTTCTCTCTCCATGCACCCCACATCTCTTTGAGGTGCAGCTTTCTGTCTCTTTATTTTTGGAGGGCAAAATGGGCACCTGTCAGCTACTTAAAGGTAGTTAGTGCAGACGCCATCCTCAAAACTTTGGTGAGAGTTTTCTGGCCTAGGCAGTTTTCAATCACCTCTGTACAGACCAGGCATGTTGGAACCTGTCAAAACCTTTTCCTACTTTTCTGTCCAGGCCTGGAGCCAGTACACAGTGTCCCTATTCCTGATCTACCCAGGATGCATGGAGGCAGAGAAAGTGTTGGAACAACTGCAGGGTTTTCTGGCCTGGGCTACTCTCAGGTGGACCCCAAAAGTTTCTTTTCTGGACTCCCCCTCCGAATCACACTGAGGGGTATCCAGGGTGATCAGTAGATGAGGGAAAGTGCCAGTTACCTTTGCCTCCATATGGGCTGTACAGTGCACAATGCTCCCGCACATCTACTCCCTCCTGGATGCTCCCCTTCCCTTGCCGGTCAGATATTAGGAATTCAAACTGTAGAATTAAGGCCTGGGTTGATTAGTATGAAAATGCCCAGGTTCCCTTTGTTTGCATAGTTAGTCTTCACTAGTCTAGATATCTAGAGTCTCCCCATTACTGTTCCTGTGATTAAATGTGCTCACTGTGTTCTCTTTATGGTGAAACAGGGAGGTATATAAATAAGCCCCTCCCATGAGACCTTCAAAGCAAATTGCATTATATGCCTAACAACCAACAGATGTCCCCTCGCCCTGTGGAGATTCCGTTATTTTTCAGGGCAAAAAGATAGTCAAAAGGCACACTTTTTACTTTTGTCATCATTTTCATAATTAGGAGTTTATAGTGGCAGGGAAGAAAGCAGTAATGTCCTTTAGTCTGAATCCTCCTAGGGTCTCTAGCACAGGGCAAACTAGGACCCTAGCACTTTACCAAAGAAGGCCAAAAATAAGTTTGGCAAAGCCAGATAGTGAGAGACAGGTTTTTAAAACCCTGCTATTTTCATGGAGAGACTCAGAAAGGCAATAAGAAAACACATCACCCTGAATCCTGAATCGATAAAGGGCCACCTACTTTTAAATTATAAATTTATCATTCAGTCAGCCCCAAATATTTAGAGAAAATTGCAAAAATTGGCATGTGGCCCTGACCAATTCTTAGATAATCTTCTCCAGCTTGCATCTTCCATTTTTTAATAGAGATCAAAAAGAAAAAAAAAAAGGGAACATAAATACAAGAAAAAGGGCTTATTAAAGATCATTCAAGGAGGTTGAGCGGCAGCCGCAGAGTGCTGGAACTGTGATGGCACAGCAGAGCCACTGGCATGAGCTCCACCTGCCCCTCTGCACCCCAGCCAGACCTTTCTGACAAGAGCTAGACTTTAGGATCCTTAAGGATATTCAGCAATGCACTTTTGAATATCCTCTCACCATATTAAACATGAGATAACATTCTTAATGATTATCCTCACCAGGACAGGCTCTTCAAGAGTGTCACTTCCCTTCCCAGTAAGTCTAGAGGATGAAAGAAGAAAGGGATTTGCTAGAGACCAGGTGCAATTGTAGACACAGCACAGCTAGTTCTGTGCCCTGGTAACTGAGCCGGGGACTAGCCATGCTGTGAGGAGGTGTGAGGGCTGACAGGGCCGGGTGATGGCTTTGTCCTCCCTGTCCCCTTACTAGTATTCTCCCCCTTCCACCTCCAAAGCCCAGGGAATTTACTTATTTAGAGATGCTGCCATTCTGCAAAGAGAGTCTTTTTGTCAAGTGACCAACATAATTGATATCACAAAAATTACAAACATAAAGATCAAGTACAGAGTTTCACATCAAAGCCATAAGTGCTGAGAAAAATTTCAGTTTCTTGGACACCAAATTGTGAAAGCTCCACAGCTAAGGACTATCTCCCTACCAAAAATTTCCAGTATTGAAGGACCTGTGAAGAAAGATATGGAAGAAATAGGTGGCTACTGTTGCTGTGGTTGCAATTGATCCAGAGGTTTTCCAGTGGACCTCACATTCCTGAAGGCTGCCTGGGCCCGAGCCAGGGTGTAATCACACAGAATATGAGGAAGGAGAGCTGTGCCTGTTCCCTGTTGCTCATTTTTGGTCAGCACACCCACATTCAGCTCATCAAAGGTTGGGAGCTGTGGTTTTGTATTCACAGTCATCATAAAAAGAATGACATGAATTACAACACCCAACTTTTCAGATCTGAGAATGTTTGACATGCCAGGTGTCATGAGGAATCAGACTTGGGCTCAGAAGTAGCCCAGCAAAGTAAAAGCAAAGTACTTCTGCAGAAGAGTGTGTTACCAAATAAGGTCTGCAGAGCAATCACACCTGGGTGGGCAGTCCACCTGCTTTTATCCCTAATGCAGCTCTGACCCTTGACCTGATAAAACAAATTTAGGGTTACAATTTAGGCATTTGACTAATTTAGATATTTATAGATATATACCTTGAGTTGTTCCTCCCTCACTGTGTTATCTTTTGGCGGGAAAGCATTCTTGTGGTGCATACATTAAGACATGTATTTAGCTCATACTTAGCTAAGTTGCTGTGGCTTAACAGAGGGGTTTCTATCTTTGTTGGTTAGGCTAAACCCTTCCCCCACCTGTTTGTCATTGGGATGTTCAGGTGATGAATTTTGAATCTGCCACATCCATGGGCTCTGGAGCAATTGCACAACTTTATTTTCTGCTATTCCCCCTCTGGCTGCCTTTCTTATATCTCAATGTAACACTTAAGACTAAATATTGTATTCTGAAAATAGACCTCTGGACATTCTTTTTCTCACAAGAAGAAACTGAGAAAAGATTTGAGCAAGTTGATCCTTAATAAGAAGTAAACATAGCAAGAGCCTGCTGCAAGAGAATCATGGGAAAGCTTGTGGCCAAGACAGAAGCTGAACCTGGTGGGTTGGGATGAGTTCCGGTTGCGGTCACAGGATGTAGGTGCATACACACACAGACATAACTGAACTTACGGACACTGGTTCCACTGGACGGATGAGGAAACTGAGGCACAGGAAAGAACATGTGTGTCCAAGGCTGCCCACCAGTTGACAGAGCCAGGACTGATGTTGGATCTGGTATTCTCACTATATTTGAAATTTTTGTGTCCACAGCATCGTATCAAAGTAAATGGAAGCAGCGATGCTGGTGTTGCTGGGGAAGTAGTTGAATCCCTTAATAATGTAAAAGAAGACAAGTGACTGCAAATGACTGATGACTGTGCACTCAGGTGAGAGGTAAAGCCACAAAGAGGGAGCCGAGGGCCCACTGGCTACTTCTGTTGGAGTCCATGAGGCAAACTGATCTGGATTCTCTGCCTTGAGCTCAATTGTTAATTCTACCCTTTTCCTACTCTCTTTCAATGTACACCTTCAGTACATCCCTTAAAATGCTCTCTTCATTTAAAAAACATGGTAATGTTTGTGTGGGTAAAATTCTAAATAAGATTTTAATTCATTTTAAGTCAATTAAAATGAGATTATCATAAAAATATCATTCAAAATGACAGAAACTTTTAATGCCTTGCAATAGCCCATATAATTTACCCATTTTAGGAGTTAAAAAGCAAACTGCCTAGTCCAAAACCTTAGAATAATGAAGCAGTAATTTCCCCCCCGACCCTGTAGTTCTTACTCTGTTATTTGAAATTCCAGCTGCTGCTTGGTTTACTAAGTTAGATTTAAAAGATGGTTTTTTCTATATATGCTAGACTCTGAATTGCAATTTCTATTTGTCTTTGAGGAACTAGATAATATATCTCAACTAACCTAAATGTGTTGCCTCAGTATTTAGAGATGGCCCTCAACTGTTTGAACAAACCTTAGCTAAGGACTAAACAAAGTTCAGAAATGAAACATCTGTAATTGTTCTCCAGTATGTAAATGACATTCTTTGTGTGCTTCACCCAGGAGGAATATCAGAAGGCCATTGCAGCAGTCCTAAACTTGTTAGCTGATAAGAATTATAAGATCTCAAAAAATAAAGCTTAATTATGCCATAAACAGATTCAATACTACTAAAAAATAGCCACCATAGGATAATATTCTGCCCCAGGAATATCAAAAAGGGGCCTTACTTCAGCTCCTGTCCTAAGCTTACCTATGAAGCAAGATTTAACCTGTTTGCCATAAAGGAAAAAATAAATCCTGGATAGGCAGTCATAGGCAGCTCAATAGTCAATGCCATCTCAGTGAGGAGCTTAGCATAGTAGCTTCAATCTCAAAAGTAATGGAAAATAAGGTCTCATAATTTTCTTTGACATCCAAGCCTGTCCAGATAGAAATGGCTAAAATGCCCTAGGCACAAAGTTTCTGCTAAAATCTGTTAACTCAGCTCCTTCCAGAGCTCAGTCAAGGTTTACATTGAAATGTAAATAGAGAAAGCCTGAAGGCTCAGTAGGAAACCAGTCTCAAACCCTTTCCCCCTGAAAAAAAGGTAAAAAGGGTCTTACCTGAACTCCAGAAAAGTAAATTTTATGATACTTTACTAAAGTAATTAACAACTGCATCATTTTTTTCAGAATCTTGTTTTTTTATTGAATATATTTTTGAGCTTATGACTTTTGATCAGTTCTAGTTTTTTAATCAACTAGTTTTTGAACATCTGTAATATTGAAATTGAGATTCACCTATAAAGTTACAAGGTCTTTGATTTTGTGTTATTTGTATGTTGTGCTGTCTGATGTCATGCTTTGTATTAAAATTGAGCTCTCCCAAAACTAAAATTTTAAAAATGGATGCATATACTTTTAATTCATGTGATTTTAAAGGGTTCAGTTTAAATTGGGTAAACTAATAAAAAGTAAAATGTAAAATGTCTTTGAAAATATCTCACAAGTCTCTAGGTGGTCGAACTAATGAAATGCTGATGTTAATAAAATGTCTAACATCAATTGCTTCTAGGACTTTCAACAGGAAAGAGATGGCAAATACTGTTCAAAACATTTGCCTGATATCTTGATTTTTGCAAAATAAGTGAATTAGAGTTAACATATATGGGATTACTCAAATGTGTTAGAGACACCTGATTAATTTACAAAGTTAAAATGCTAATTGTTAAATAACATTGAGTACTCGTTAACTCCTTAAATTTCATGGGGTAACATACTTAAACATTGTTGATGTATTCATAAGTTGGTAAAAAAAAAAAAGAGTTTAAAATTGCTTTGTGTCATCACTAAACTAAAAGCAAGGTTACTAAGAATTATGTCCTAACAGGTACAATTCTATATAAAAAGGGTTCCAAAAGTTTCAACTGTGTTTCAATTAGAGTACTATAAATAACAAAATATTTAATCTTATTAAAATGAAGTAATTTATCTAAATTCAGAAATTTCTTAAGAGTTGTTTCATAATGTGAACAAAAAGGGGTCAAAAAATAGGAAAGAGTAAATAAAAGGTTCTAGATACGGAAATTTAGTGAAGAACAAAATCTTTCTGGGTAGGAGTGTGTATATGTGGTGAAATACCTGAGGGTCTAAGTAAGTGGTAAGAAAATCTGTGTAAGTAAAGGGCAAATTTCAACAAGTTTGCATGTAACTAAGTTGGTTGTATGTATGTTAGACAGGTAAAGCTATTTAAGGTTTTTCCTAAGGTGAAATACTAATGTTCTGATATAACCAAAGTTTAATGTATATGGTAAAATGACAAGAATTTCTTAGAAACACAAATTTGCTTTTAACTTTGTGTTATTAAGTTTTATTCTTTAAAATAATTAGTCTTTAAAAATTGGGATTTATAAAATTATGGTTAAAAAACTGTTAGAGTATTGTACTATGTTACAGAGTCTAAATTTTTCTTTAACAACTAAGTTTGGTAATATGAAAGTTTCAAGATAATTGTGAAATGGTCACTCTTTGTATATTAAGTGTGTTCATATTTTCCAGGTATACAAGTTTTTAAAGCAGGGAATTTATCAAGTTGCTATTCTCCAGATTTATCTTGTCTGTAATGGTAATTTTAAACTTATAAAGAGTAAATTTTATTGGGGATTTATTTCTATCATTTAATGTTCTGTTATAGGATCTGTTATTAATATGGTATACGTAATTTGTGTTACTTTTTACACTGAGATAAAGAATTTCAAATGTAAATGTATTTCTAAAAGTTAGAGCCTGATTTGTTTAAAGGTTAATATTGTGAAACATGAAAACATTTTGCCACATTGCCACACAAAATGAAAATTAAAATCTCTCTCAGGCTTTCTTTAATTCATCTTTGACAAATAATGTTACATTGTTAATTAAAGTTAACATAGACCCAGGAATCAATATATGTAAACTTAAAATAATATTTAAGAAAGAAGCAAATATCAGCATCAGAATTAGAACAGTTCACTTAAGATTTGTAAAGAGCCATGCCTTACCTGAGATAAGGCTCTGCCTCCCACCTTATTGCATGTTAGAGTGACTCCAAAATAAGCCAGACACCAGCTTCTTTAAAGTTATATTTAAAAGATTGGTTTTTCTCGTAAAATTACTGTGATCTCTAACAGGGAATATAATGCACAACTCAGCAAGAGTTTAAAATAGCTATTATGCATGCTGAATATATTTTTACTCTTGCTAATTTCATTTTGTCAAACTGTTACCTGTTACTGTTTTGCAGAAGTAGCTACTTCAAGAACACACAACCTAGGTACCTTGTGATAATAAGCTATCACCTATAGAACAGATAGTGGTAACTTTCAATACTAATACAGACTCCAGTTAAATAAAAAGTTAAATAACTGTAAAGTTATAGACATTGAAGTTGAAACCCAGTACTCTTACTTTATGACTACTGAGACTGGCTTGCTGGATTGTTAAGATCAAACATTGAGATTGAGATTAAATGCAGAGGCCAAGGGGGGAAAAAACAGTATCTTTCCCTCAAAGTCAGTCTGAACACAGGGAACAAGAGGATTTCTCTAAGGAGCTTTGAAACTCTAGGTGGGTCACACAACCTTCTGATCAAGCAGATTGATAAGGCTGTTGAGAACAGGGTGATATCTGTGCAGCTGTCTTAATCGCCAAGATGCAGGCAGTTGCGACTGCACCCTCAAGAGCCAATATAGGACAAACAGGACTGCTGGACCCCCATGCTTATCAAGGTTGTTAAGAGATATTTGTCTGAGGAATGTGCAGCTGCCTGGAAATCTTATCTATCAAGGACAGGGGGACCTAGCCCTGACTCATCTCCTGCATTGTTCACCCCTTCCCTCCTCCCTTCTTCCTCTAGGACTGTTCAGTTCTGGTAGGACCCAATGAGAATCAAAGAGATTGGCAGGATCCAACCAGAGGAGGACTAATGTTTATCTGTTCAAATGTTAACCAATAGCATACAGGTCTTTGTGTATGAATGCTTGGAAATCTCTTAAATAGAGGGCTTTCTCATCCCTTGGGGCCACTTCCCACTCAGCCATTGCAATGGTCTGAGAGGCTGGTTGTGGTCCAGGCTCAAGATTGCAATAAACCTCATTGTGTGTCTTGCATTATCATGTGTGCACTTTGACTCTCTGGGGATCAGTTGATATTGGGGACCAGTCGATATTGGACCCTAACATTTGGGGGCTCATCTGGGATAGACTCATCTGACTCCACCCCAGGAGAGACAAAGGGCCCATGGTACCAAGGTTTCTAAGGAAATTTGCCATGGAAGGAGGATTGGCCACCTCCTGTTAGGAAATAAGTCCTTGTTAGAGTTTGGGTGAGAATTCTCGTTTGGTGGAAGGAAAGGGTTGTGAGAGACCCTGGAGGTTCAATTGTGGAAAGTTGTGGGAGACATCCCCAATGATCAAGAGTCACACCAACATCCCCAGTGGACACCGTTTCAGTGACTGGTAAGGATACTTGGTCCGATTTTGGCAGTGTGAATGAGAAGGGCATTGCGCCTGTGAGATTGGTGTGGTTGACCCGCCGGTGGATGTTGGAGAGTCCTGTGAAAATTTGTTTTACTGTGTGTATTGCCTCCCTTGTTCTTTTCGGTCTGCTTTGTCCTTTTCTCCTCACTATTATGGGACAGGATCAGGTAACTCCTAATACTTTCCTCCTGAGTCACTTCTCAGAGGTCTGGGCCAGAGGACAGAACTTTGGTGTGGACCACTTAAAGGACAGTAAGTTTGCTACACTCTGCTCTGCAAAGTAGCCAATCTTCACCAAGATTTACACAGAGTGAGGTAAGTAAGCTTCTCTCTCCATGCACCCCACATCTGTTTGAGGTCCAGCTTTCTGTCTCCTCATTTTTGGAGAATAAAATGGGCTACACAGCACTCCCACACATGCACTCCCTCTTGGATGCTCCTCTTCCCTTGCTGGTCAGACATTAGGAATTCAAACTGTAGGATTAAGACCTGGTGCAATTAGTATGGAAATGACCAGGTTCCCTTTGTTCATATAATTAGCATTCACTAGTCTATCTAGAGTCTCCCTCTTACTGTTCCTGTGCTTAGATGTGCTCACTGTGTTCTCTTTAAGCTGCAAGAGGAAGGTATTTAAAATCAACCCCTCCCATGAGACCCTCCAAGAAAAGGCAAGGGGGCTGGCTTGAGATATGTGCCCCCACCAGGTCTCCCTCTGTGGAAATTTTTACCAGAGACACCATATGGGACACACGGCTATGATGTAATGACTCACAGAAGTTCCCCCTCGAAGCACCAAAATATATCGGATCCTAAACACCTCTTTGTTTGTCACAAGATAGGCTCCCTTTGTCCTCCCTCAGGTCCCCTATCTTAGACTTAGGGATACTCATTGAAGGCTACTTTTAGTGTAAAGTAGATTTGTTTACTCCAATCTCCCTATGCAGAGAATTCAGCAGCTCCCAGCTTGCAGAGCAGGCTTAAGGTGAAACCAAAAGATAAGAAAATGACCCCCAGGCCTTCACTTCAAACATTGTAACTTCTGAGGAGGAGGAGACACACACTAATAATAACAAAGTCCTCCTGACATCTGCCCCTCCCCCTCTGTGCCCTTGAAGTACCCATGGCAGTAAAGAGTATGATATAGCAGCCCCATTTTTCAAAAGTATTGGGAAATAATGCTTCATGATTTTCTGCATTCAAACCTAACCTTATTTCTCAACCAGGAAAAAAAGGGTTAAAAGGTCCTAGGCAATTTCCCCTGTCTGGCCTTTCTCAAGCCTGAATTGGAATGTAAACTACAGCAGTCTCAGTGGGGGAGCGATCTGAGACTGGAAAAAAAAAAAGGTTTCCATTTTAAACTTCTGGGCTGCTACACAGAACTAACTCATTTTCTAGGATTCTTGTTCTGTTTTGTTTTTCTTTAATGCTGTATTTTTGAGCTCATAATTTTGATCCTACATACCTAGGTTAATGATTTTTTTGATCAGTTCTATTTTTATCGAACTCTAAAGTTATTTTTAAACATCTGTTACATTGCAATGGAGATAAACATTACAAGGCCTTTGCTTTTGTGTTATGTGTATATGTTATTGTTTAAGGTCGTATTGTCTATGTATGTACCTGACAAAATTGACATAGATAATAAGTGCGCATAAAATTAAAATTTTAAAAATGGATCCAAATATTTTTATTCACATGATTTAAAAGGGCTTAATTTAAATTGGGTAAACTAATAAAAGTAAAATATCTTTAGAAATGACTTGCAAGTCTCTAGGTGGTCAAACTAATGAAATGTTGATGTCAAAAAATGTCTAATATCAATTGTTTCTAGGACTTTTCTTCAACAGGAAAGAGATGGCAAATACTGTTCAGGACACTTGTCTGATATCTTTTTTTTTTTTTTTAACAAAATAAGTAAATGAAATTTAGCATGTATGGGACTACTCAAACGTGTTTGTTAGCAACATCTGATTAATTTGCAAAGTTAAAATGCTAATTGTTAAATAACGTTAAGTACTCTTAAGTCCTTAAATTCCATGGAATCACATTCTTAAACAGTATTTGTGTTTTCATAGGTTGGTAAATTAAAAAGGGTTTAAAAATCTTTTGTGTCATTACTAAAAATAAGATTATTGAGAGTTATGTCCTAACAGGTAAAACCCAAATCCGGAGGGTGAGTATTCCATCTGCTCCCTTACCACATTGCCCTCCTCTCCCTCCAGTTCTGCAAAGCTCCAAGGAGCTCTTTGATTTGGATTTAGAATTATCATCTCCCCTCTCACTGTGTTTTAGTTAGAGTACTATAAACAACTAAATTCAGAAATTTTATAAGAGTTCTTTCAGAAAGTGAAAAAAAAAGGGGTCAACAGATAGGAAAGAAAAAAATAAAAGGCTCTAGAAATTGAACTATATTTATTGAAGAACAAAATCTTTCTGGATAAGAAAGTGTTTATGTGATAAAATATGTGAGGATCTAAGTAAGTGCTAAGAAAGTTTGTGTAAATGAAGGGCAAATGTCAACAAGTCCACATGTAACTAAGTTGGTTAAAGTATGTGAGACAATCAGTTAAAGCTGTTTAAGGTTTTTCTTAAAGTCAAATACTATTGTATTGATATAAATCAATGTTTAATATATATGTTAATTTGACAAGGATTTCTTAGAGACACTAATTTACTGTTAATATTATATCTGTTAAGTTTAATTCTTTACGACAATTAGTCTTAAAAATTGAGGTTTATACAATTATGGTTAAGCAACTGTTAGAGTATTGTACTACATTAGAGTCTAAGTTTTTCTTTCAAAACTAAATTTGGTTAATATAAAGGCATCAAGGTAATTGTGAAATGGTGACTCTGTATATTAAATGTGTTCATATTTTCCAGATATACATCTTTAAAGCAGGAAATTTATCAAGCTGCTATTCTCCAGAATAAACTTGTCTGTAATGGTAATTTTAAACTTAAAGAGTACATTTTATTGGGATTTATTTCTATCATTTAATGTTCTATTATGGGACCTATTACATATATCAATATTACATATATCAATAAGATATATGTAAAATTCATTACTTCTTTCACTGAGATAAAAATTTAAATGTAAATATACTTCTAAGAGTTAGTGATTTGTTTAAAGGTTCATATCGTAGAATGTGAAAACATTTTGCTACACAAAAGAAACATTGAAAGCTCTTTCAGTCTTTCTTTGATTGATTTCTGTTTTGGATATAATGTTAGACTGTGCCAACTAATGTTCATATAGACTCAAGAATCAATATATGTAAACTTAAAATGACATTTAAGAAAGAGTGTAATGTGCAGTAGCAAAAATGGGACAACAATGACTGAGATTGGGGTCTCTGACCTCATGACTGTAGCATGCCTCATGCCTGGGAGTGTTCCTTGTAGGAGCACAAGATGCCTAACTGATGTGGCCATATCCTCCATGGGGAGGCTCTGTACAGGAGTCCTATCAGCTCTTACATTGATCTCAGGCACACAGCTTTTGGGAAGAAAGAAATCATTTTGCTTGATAACCAGTGTTTCATCAGCTTCCTTCTCTAGTTCCTGCCCATCTTGCAGTAACTTCGGACAGTTGACTTCCTTGAAAGCTACACAGAGCTCCTAACATTGCACTTTGCAGTTGTGAAAAAAAAGGTACATAGATGTTCTAGTCTCTGAAGCTCTCCTGAAAACAAAGAATAATCCTTACATAGTCCTTAAACTAATAATAAGACCTCTTTAAAGATTGCTAACATAACTCTTTCAATCTGCATTTCCATCAGAGAACAGAGCTCCATATGATCTCAGATTAATCTTCAAAATCTGTGTTTATAAACCTTTATTTTCTAATACTCCTTTGCCTCTCACTGAACTTGAAAATTTGGTCATGCTGGTCTTGGCAAAAGGGACAAAAATTAGCTTCAGGATTAGAATATTTTACTTAAGATTTGTGAAGAGCCCCGCCTTACCTGAGATAAGGCTCTACCTCACCCTGCTGCATTTTAGAATGGCTCCAAAGTAAGCCAGACTTTAACTCATTTAAAGTTGCATCTAAAAGTTTGATGTTTGTTGTAAAGATTACTGTGATCTCAAACAGGGTATATAATGTAGAACTCAGTCACAATCCAAGATAGCTATTATACAAGCTATATATGTTTTTACTCTTGCTAATTTCATTTGGTAAAACTGTTGTCTGTTACTGTTTTGCAGAAGTAGCTGCTCCCAGAACATACAACCTAGGTAACTTGTAATAATAGGCCACCACTTACAACAGATCGTATGTGGTAATATTTAATAAAAGGGTAAATAACTGTAAAGTTATAAACATTGAAGCTAAAGCCCAGTACTCTTACTTTATGACTGGTGAGACTGACTTGCTGGATGGTTAAGATAAAACTTAAAGATGGAGATTAAATATGAAGGCCAAGAAAAGTCAGTATTTGGGTCTTGCCCTCAGTCAGCCTGAATCCAGGGAGCAAGAGAACTTCTCTAAGGAGCTTTGAAACTCTGGGTCACACAAACTCCCAATCAGGGAAACAGATGAGACCACTGGAGTATAAAAATCCAATCAGTTCACTGCTGCAGAGGAGGGTCATTGGAAAAGGGAGACATACTTCATGCTTCCAAGGGAAGCCACCTCATGAAGGAGACCCTGCCTAATGAACGGCACTAACTGAGCTAAGAAGCTGCTCTTAGGTTCTCTATGAGTGACCCCTGTGGGAACTCAGCTGACTCTTTAACAGACAGGAACAGGTCACGTTGACCAGCTTGATTTTAGACACCTAGCCAAACAGTTAAAACAAAAGACAGCCATTCTTGGGCATTTAAAAGAAATAATAATTAAATGTAACGAAGATGTACACTTGTGTTTGCCCACTAAAATTAAGAGTGGAAGCTACAAAAGAAAGTTCTTTAGGCAAATGTGCCTGATAACTATCAAGAGAAACTACCAGAGTCAGAAGATTTTAGTCAATTTAAGGCCTACAGACACAGGTATACTTAATCTTTGTTTGCTAGTATGATTATCTAGCCTTAAATAACAGAAGTATAGAGATCTCTACTTAACACAGTCTATACCAATAAAGGGATATTTTACAAAAATCAGATAATATTATGTAACTTAACTATATTTTCTGGGGACATCAATGACATTAAGAGTTAAATGTTGTGTTTACGTTCCTGATAACCTGAAAAATGTTAAAGGCCCCAAATAAAGGCCTTGACCTCTCCGGCCTTTGCTAGGCCTTGTTATGGGAACAAGTTTTCAGTTCTTCCACCCCCTTAGGAATTATTAACTTCTGTCATCTTTATGATATTCATTGGTGTGTTCCAGATGCTGCAACATTTACTTTGTACCAATATCATTTCAATACTCATGTCTTTTTGTTCTTCTATCATAGAAGCACCCACCCCCAGATGACTTCACAACCTGCTCTTCCCCAACCAGAATTCTACCTTGGACCCCTCAATTGACCTGATTTTTGAAAGGGAACTCCAAACTGCTTGCCCTACACTGCCCCCTTCCAGCTCGAAGTAGCCAAAATGGTCATCACCCCCTTTCCCTAAAGCAGCAAGGAGTTCCTAAAATTAGAGGGGGGGGGGAATGAAGCCAAAATTGGGGACAGGCAGTTAGTATGGAAATGGGGGATCAGGTCAAATTGAGGAAATGAAGGCCATGAAAGCCAAATGCCTCTGGAAGTTGGAGACTGCCCCTGGGAGAATAAAATGTTAAGGATCTCCTAAGCTCATTGATTACCAAATTTACCTGCCTTTAAATACTGTAAGCAAGGAAGTCTATATGCAATCCTGGGAGAAGAATATTGGTTTTATGCTAATCATTCTGGAGTAGAGAGGTAATCCATGGATAAGGTCAGAGAGGGTCTCGCCAAGAGAAAGCGAGATAGGGAGGCCCAAGAAAATTGAGTTGGGGCTGGGGAGATAGCTCAGTTGGTAGAGTGCTTGCCTTGCATGCACAAGACCCTGGGTTCAATCCCCAACACCAAAAAATAAAAGAAGAAAGAAAAAAGAAAATTGATTTGAAGCATGGTTCAATCGGTCCTGTTGGCTCACTACCCCTTGCTACCCTAATCTCTACCCTAGTAGGCCCCTTAGCTCTGCTTTTGCTTATTTTAACTTTTGGCCCCTGCCTTTTAATAACTTAATAATTTTTTTAAGGACTATGTAAACACGGTCCAACTAATGGTGCTAAGACAACAATACAAGAGAGTACCAGCCCCAGAAGATGAATATGCAGGATGCCCCAATGAGCATGATTCCTCATTAAGAACAATTGAAGGGGGGAATGTTGAAAACAGGGTGATATCTGTGCAGTTAGTTGTCTTAATCACCAGGATGCAGGCAGTTGTGACTGCACCCTCAAGAGCCAATACAGGACAAACAGAACTGGTGGACCCCCATGCTTATCAAGGTTGTTAAGAGATATTTGTCTGAGAAATGTGCAGCTGCCTGGAAACCTTATCTATCAAGGACAGGAGGACCTAGCCCTGACTCATCTCCTGCATAGTTTACCCCTTCCCTCCTCCCTTCTTCCTCTAGGACCATTCAGTTCTGGCAGGACCCAATGAGAATCAAATAGATTGGCGGGACCCAACCAGAGGGGGACTAATGTTTAGCTGTTCAAATTATGACCAATAACGTACAGGTCTTTGTGTGTGAATGCTTGGAAATCTCTTAAATAGAGGGCTTTCTCACCCCTTGGGGCCACTCCCCACTCAGCCATTGCAATGGTCTAAGGGGCTGGTTGTGGTCCAGGCTCGAGCTTGCAATAAACCTCATTGTGTGTCTTGCATTATCATGTGTGCACTTTGACTCTCTGGGGATCAGTCAATATCAGGGACCAGTAGATATCAGACCCTAACAGAGGCCACTAGAGGAGGGTATGGAAAAAGGGAGATATCCCTGGTGCTTTAAAGGAAGCCACCTCACTGAGGAGACCCTGCCTAACCCAGGGCACTAATGGAGCTAAGAAGCTGCTCTTAAGTTCTCTATGAGTGACTCTCTGGGAACTCAACTGACTCTTTAACAAAACAGGAAGAGGTCAATTTGACCAGCTTGATCTTAGACACCTAGCAGAACAATTAAAACCAAAATATAGCCATTCTTCAGCATTTAAAAGAAATAATAGTTAAATATAACTTAAGTTGTACACTTGTTTTAGCCCACTAGAATAAAGACTAGAAGTTACAAAAGAGAGATTGTTAGGCAAATGTGCATGACTACTATCAAGAAAAACTGCCAGAATCAGAAATTTTTAGTCAGTTTACACAGGTAAGCTTAATTCTATTTGCTGCTAGTATGATTTTCTAGCCCTAAGTAACAGAAGTATAGACATCTTTCCTAAACACAGACTATACTAATAAAGGGATATTTCACAAAAATCAAATAATATTAAGTAGCTTAACTATATTTTCTGGAGATATCAATGACATTAAGAATTAAATGTTGTGTTTACATTCCTGATAACCTGGACAATGTTAAAGTTCCCAAATAAAGACCTTGTGCTCTTCAGCCTTTGTTAGGCCTTGTTATAGGAACAACTTCTCAGTTCTTCCACCTCCTGGTGAGAGATTGACTTCTATCAACTTCACAATACTCATGCCTTTCTCTTCTTCTCTCATGGAAGCACCCACCACCAGATGACTTTACACCATGCTCTTCCCCAACCAGACTTCTACCTTGGATCCCTTGAATAACACTCTTTGAAGAGGGAACTCCAAACTGCTTGCCCCACACTTCCTCCTTCCAGCTTCAAAGCAGCCAAAAGAATTAGCATCCCCTTTCCTCACAGCAGTAAGGAGTTCCTAAAGCTAAAGGGGGGATTGAAGCTAGAATTGGGTACAGGCAGCTAGTGTAGAAATAGGGTATCAGGTCAAATAGAGCAAATGAAGACCATGAAAGCCATTTTCCTCTGGAAGTTGGAATAGTTTTTGTTTAGGACCATGTTACCATGGTCCAACTGATGTGCTAAGGCAATAATGAGAGAATACCAGCTCCAGAGGATGAATATGCATGACATCAGAATAAGCATAATTTCTCATTATGAACAACTGAAGGAAGGAATGTTGAGAACTAAGTGACATGTGTGCAGCCATGTTGTATGAACAAGCCATTTTGTGAACTGGCCCATAAAACACCCCCAGGAAAGCTTATGCAGGTGCTAACCTCAAGAGCCAATACAGGACAAACAGGATGTACTGGGCTCCTGAGGTTTATCAAGGCTGTTAAGAGATATCTGTCCAAGAAATGGGCAGCTGCTCAGGAAACTTATCTATCAAGGATGGGGCGGGCCTAGCCCTGACTCATCTCCTGCATAGTTTACCCCATACCTCCTCCTTTCTTCCTCCAGGACCATTCAGTTTTGGCAGCACCCAATGAGAATCAAATAAATTGGCAGGACCCAACCAAAAGATAACAGATGGTTAGCTGTTTGAATGTAACCAATAATGTACAGGTCTTTGTATGTGAATGATTGGAAATTTCTTTAGTAGGGTGCCTTCTCATCCCTCAGGGCCACTCACCACCCAGCCATGGTAGTGGTCTGAGAGGATGGTTGTGGTCCAAGCTCGAGCTTGTAATAAAACCTTGTTGTGTGATTTGTATTGCCATGTGCACACTTTGACTCTCTGGGGATCAGTCAATATTGAAACCCAATAGGGGCCTCTAGGTTGAATTTTTTGCTGACCTTGCTCTTCTGCAGGGCTCAAGCACTTTTAGGCCACTCATTTAAAGCACTGCTCATGACAATACACAAAGTGGTGGAAAAATAAAACTTTTAAAACTTTAAGCATCATCCACAGTGATCAAGTTTGTATTAGTTAGAGGAACTTGTTTCCAAAGGAATAACTGAAATCCAGTAGCAAAATTGTCTCAGTCATTCCACTTCAGTAGCCCACTTGATATTTATCTTCAGTGCCTAGTGGTACTAAACCTTTGAATGGAAACCTTTACTTTCCTTGCTGGAAAGAACTTATGCTTTGTGGCAATTCATCCAAACAGAAACTCTCATGTAGTTGTAAAGAACGCATTGTGGGTGTAGGTTGAAGGAACATGCTAGAGCTGCTCCTCCTCAGGATTTGTATGATCTTCTAAGAGCACATTCAAACCAAAGTTCCATTCAAATATACAAACTTGACTAACAAGCAATTTCCCCTTGATAGAAAACCCATTGTCTGGGAGGAAAGAGGGACTGAAAGGATGATCATATCCAAAAGATCTTCTTGAAATTCAATTGAGTATCCTTTTAAAGGAATTTTATAATAGCAGTTGTCTGCTGGGAATGAACTCCCAGTTCAAATAATATGGTTTGAAAAGTTTGTTTGTTTTGTAGCTGGAAAGTTTGGAAGTGTTTAACTGTGAAGATGCATAGCCTCTCTTCCGCAAAGTGTGTTTGAAATCCAGTAGTGATACATTTTCAGCAGTCACTCCTCAACTGCCATTTCTTCTTTGGACTACACACAAATTTCATATGGCATTGAATGGAAACAATTTTAAATCTCCTGGTGACCAATGAAGTTTTGTGTTATTTGATCTAAATGGAAAACACAAGGTATTCATTAGGTACAATGAGGTTCTCTACCTTGAAGCACCACAGAATTTGTGAACTATTTTCAGCCAACACCTCCATATATGTGTTCAAACTTATTACACAAAATAGTCAAATAAGAGTGCACCTGTAGATAGGAGCACTTATATGTGGGTTCCAAGTGGGACTTAAAGGATGATAAAATTCACAAAGTCACATTGTAATACATTTGTGAAACATTTTAAGAAAATTCTTCCATTGTACTACTCTGCTGGAAATATGCTATGCTGTTTATTCTATTGCAAGAAAGCACTTATATTTTATACTTATTCATCCAATTTCATACAAACTTGTTCTCATTGAGAACAGAGTGAAGAACTGCAACTTGGAGCTGTTTGATGACCTTGCTCCTCTTCAGACTTTCTAAGCTCTCCTCAGTCTACACGCCCACCAATCTTCATAAAGAGTACACACAGTACATCAAGAAAGCAGTTCATGAAGTTACAATCACTAGCGCTGGGATGAAATTGGTATCATGCAGAGGATGTGTTCCATAAAAAGTCATTGGAATCCATTAGTGTATCATTTTCAGAGCTCACTCTTCAGTGGCAGTGGCCATTTAGGAATAACTGCTTCTTACTATTGGTTCAAAGGCAGTGATTGGATACCTTTCAATACTTTTGTGTTAAGCATGTTTTCATTATTTTCCTTGATCCAAATACAAACTATCATGTACTCTTAGAGATCACAGTGACTACGTTGTGCTGAAGGAATATGTTGAATCTCCTTCTCCTCAGCCTTCTAATCTATTTAGAGATAGTACATTCAAACCACCACACTTCCCTGCTACTGCACAAACTGGGGTAATAGGAAGGTTCTGGTAGAGAGGGGCCCCATTCTCTGGGTGAAAACTGTGACTGAAATGATGATCAAATATACAGATTTCTTTGAAATCCATCTTTGAACTTTGTTTAAAAAACTCTTTGACATCAGTTGTCTGCTGGAAATTTCCTCCCAATTTCAAAGGATTCACTTTGAAATAATATATTTCTTCTATTGCTGGAAAGTATTTCTGAGGTAAAGTGGGAACATACATGGGATGTGTTCCCCAAAGAACTATTGGAATCCAGTACTAAAATATTTTTAGCAATCATTTCCAACTGCTGTTGCCCTTTTGGAATGCATTCTGCTTACCTCTAGAACAAAGGAAGTGATTGGATACCTTTCCTTTCCTTGTTAATAGGCACTTTTTCTTTGTGATGAGTCATCCAAAAAGAGACAATTTTGTAGTCCTAGAGAACACAGTGAGTATGTGCACATTGAAGGATCTTGAAGGGCCTCCTCTACCTAAGCATATTTATGCTCATTTGACATATCATATTAACACCACATTTCCAAAGAAATAAACAGAATAGACTAATAAGAAAGCTAACATTGATTGGAACTGCAACTTGTAATATCAATGTGTGATCTGAAAGATGAAAAAATCCAAACCATCTCCCTGAAATCTCTTTTTCAAACATTGTTTAACAGACTCCTTAGTAGCACTTGTCTGCTTGGGTTAACTCAGTGTTTGAAATGATACCCTTGCAATTGAAAAATTACTTCTGTTGATGAAAGCACCTATGTGGTATCCTGGGGAAATGCATAGGTTATTTGCCAAAAGGGGAATTGATTCTGTAATGAAAATTGTCCAGGAATAACTCTTCAACCTCAGGTGTTTTTTGGAATCAAATGCTGGTTAACAGTGGTAGGGTGGCTTTGAAAGAAAACCATTTCTTAAATTGCTGGGAAGCAAAGAAACTTTGAGCTAATTGATCAAATGCAAATAAACATATGGTACTCATTGAGAACTTTGAATGCCTCTACTTTGAATCAACTTGGTGGATCTTCTTCTCCTCAGCACTTTTAAGCACTTATCATTCAGCACTTTCAAAGCTATATTCAGTTGTATTACACACACAAATTTGAGAAGGGAAAGCTTGTAGCTAGAAGTAATGACATCTGGAGCTACCTGGGTCTGTAAGGATGATCAAAATCACAAAGTCTCAGGGTAATCCATTTCTGAAACATTTTAAGAAAATAGTTCTGCTGCACTTTTTTGCTGGAAATGGGCTCCAGAAATGAATCTTAACATTGAATTTTAAACTGATTTTCTATTGCTGGTCAGCAGTTACTTCCAGCTTATTCATTCAAATGCAATTGAACACGTTGTCATTGAGAACAGAGTGAGTGGGGGCCTCTAGGTTGAAATTTTGGCTGAACTTGTGCCTCTGCATGCCTCAAGTGATTTAGAATACACATTTAAACCACTGCTTTTAAGAATACCCAAAGGACTCGGAGCAACCACTGGGGCTCCGGTGGCTGCCCAGGGGAGGAGTGGCGAGGAGAGCTGTGTGGACTCAGAACACGGGGGCCTGTCCTGAGGAGGAGGAGGAGGAACGTGGCCACTTGGATTTGGAGTGACTGCACCAGAGCTACAGGCAGTTGCCAGAGGAGAAGCTCCGCGGCGAGCTGTTTGACTGCTTCTGAACACCAGGGCCTGCCCTGAGGACGAGGAGGAGGAAGAGGAGAGTGGCCGCTTGGATTCAGAGTGACTACACCAGAGCTACAGGCGGTTGCCAGAGAAGGGGCTGTGTGGCGAGCTGCTTGGACTCAGACCACTTCTGAACCCCGGGGCCTGCCCGGAGGAGTAGGAGGAGGAGGAGGAGGAGGAGCGCGGCAGGTCATTTGGACTCGCAGTGACTGCATTAGCGCTCCAGGTGGCTGCTCAGAGGAGAAGACGAGTGGTGAGTTGTTTGGACTTAAAGTAACAGCACCTGAACACAGGGGGGCTGCCTGGAGGAGAAGCGTGGTGGGTCGCTTGGTCTTGGTGGCCGCACCAGAGCTCCCGGCGGTTGCACAGAGGACCCGTGCAGCAGGTCACGTGGATTCAGAGCCACTCAGAGCAACCGCTCCTGAACACCCGGGGGGTTATCTGGAGATTGATTGCCCAGGGCTACAGGTGGTTGGTGGGAGGAGGAGGTACGAAGTGAGTTTCTTGGACTCCTAGTGACCACACCAGAATACTGGGCGGCTGTCTCTCGGAAGAGGCCTGTGGCAGGTCTCTGGGACTCAGAGCGATTGTTCGGGGCCCCAGGTGGCTGCTCAGAGGAGGGGCCGCATAGCCAGGTGATTAGGTGCAGAGCAGAGTCCCAGGATCTAGGAGGCTTCTGGGTGGAAGAGCTGCACAGAGACAGGCTTAGGGTGGAGCAAAGGTTCCAGGCCTGCGGGCAGATTCTCTGAGGAGGGGCAGCCTAAGGAGATTCATCTGCGAAGGGTGAGGCTCCCAGGCCCAGGAGGTAGGGCCGGACCCCTGGGAACTTTGCAGAGGAAGGCACCCAGCTCAGGCGGTAGCTGTAAATTGAGGGGAACCTCTAGGAGGGAACTGACCAGCGAGACCTCCCCACCGGGTGAGTCTTCCCTGCTGGGTGAGGTTTCCCCACAAGGATGGTAAAACCAGAGACTCAGGCCCAAACAGGCCTTGCCTCAGCCCGCAGCCTAGTTCCCCTTTGGATGACAAGTGGAGGTCAACAAGTGGAGGCACCTCTGCCCACTAGCACGGATTATACCCCACCTGAAGGACACCACTTCTAGAGAGGCAGCTTCCTTGTGGAGCATCGCATTATCAACTTCCTCCAAGACTTCAGCCTACTGAAGGATAAGGGGGGATATATATAGAAATCTTCAGGGACATTGTAAGTCAATAGAGGAAATCTGCAATATCTCAGCAGTCCACTGATACCTGAACAATATAAGAAACAAGGAAAGAAAATGTTGCAAACAAAACTAGATGTTACATCAATAAAACCCAATGACAGCATGGCAGAAGAAATGAC
Source organism: Sciurus vulgaris (assembly GCF_902686455.1). NCBI lineage: Eukaryota > Metazoa > Chordata > Mammalia > Rodentia > Sciuridae > Sciurus > Sciurus vulgaris. The sequence continues at coordinate 40,115 of NW_027632955.1, read as the reverse complement.
AGAAAAAGAGTTCAGAATGTACATAATTTAAAAGATCAGAGAATCAAATGATGAGATGAAAGAGCAAATGCAAGCATTGAATGATCGCAGCAATCGACAGTTAAAAGAGCAAATACAGGAAGCAAAAGATCATTTCAATAAAGAGTTAGAGATATTGAAAAAAAAACAAACAGAAATCCTTGACATGAAGGAAACAATAAACCAAATTAAGAACTCCATAGAAAGCATATCCAATAGGATAGAACACCTGGAAGACAGAACCTCAGACATTGAAGACAAAATATTTAACCTTGAAAACAAAGTTGAACAAACAGAGAAGATGGTAAGAAATCATGAACAGAACTATGGGATATCATGAAAAGGCCAAATTTAAGAATTATTGGAATGGAGGAAGGCCTAGAGAAACAAGCCAAAGGAATGAACAAATTATTCAATGAAATAATATCAGAAAATTTCCCAAATCTGAAGAATGAAATGAAAATCAAGTTCAAGAGGCTTATAGGACTCCAAATACACAAAATTACAACAGACCCACACCAACGCACATTATAATGAAACTACCTAACATACAAAATAAAGACAGAATTTTAAAGGCTGTGAGAGAAAAGAACCAAATTACATTCAGGGAGAAACCAATATGGATATCAGCAGATTTTTTAATCCAGACCCTAAAAGCTAGAAGGGCCTGGAACAACATTTTTCAAGCCCTGAAAGAAAATGGATGCCAACCAAGAATCTTATACCCAGCAAAACTTACCTTCAAATTTGACGATGAAATAAAATCCTTCCATGAAAAAAAAGCTAAAGGAATTTACAAAAAGAAAGCCAGCATTACAGAACATTCTCAGCAAAATATTCCATGAGGAAGAGATGAAAAACAAAGAAGCTAATCAGCAAAGGGAGGAATTATCCTAAAGGAATTGTCAAATAAAGGAGGAAACAAGTTGTGTCAAACAAATAAACAAAATTTTAAAAATGAACCAAATGACCGGGAAACCAAATCATTTCTCTATAATAACACTGAATGTTAATGGCTTAATTCATCAATCAAAAGACATAGACTGGCAGACTGGATTAAAAAGAAAGATACAACAATATGTTGCCTGCAAGAGACTCACCTCATAGAAAAAGATACTCATAGACTAAAGGTGAAAGGATGGGGAAAAACATACCATGCACATGGACTCAGCAAGAAAGCTGGAGTATCCATCCTCATTTCCGATAATGTGGATTTCAAGCCAAAGTTAGTCAGAAGGGATAAAGAAGGTCATTTCATACTGCTTAAGGGAAGCATAAATCAGCAAGATATAACAATCATAAACACATATGCCCCAAACAGTGGCTCTTCCATGTATGTCAAACAAATCCTTCTCAATTTGAGAAACCAAATAGACCATAACACAATAATACTAGGTGATTTTAACACACCTCTCTCACCACTGGACAGATCTTCCAGACAAAAATTGAACAAAGAAACCATAGATCTCAATAACACAATCAATAATTTAGATTAACGGACATTTATAGAATATATCATCCAACCAAGAGCGAATACACTTTCTTCTCAGCAGCACATGGATCCTTCTCTAAAATAGACCATATATTATGCCTCAAAGCTAATGTTAGCAAATACAAGAAGATAGAGACACTACCATGTATTCTATCAGATCATAATGGATTGAAGTTAGGAATAAATGAAAGAGTAAAACACAGAAACCATTCCAACATCTGGAGATTAAACAATATGCTATTATATGATGAATGGATAACAAAAGATATTAGGAAGGAAATTAAAAAATTCTTAGAGGTAAATGAGAACAAAGAAAACATCATATCAAAATCTCTGGGACACTATGAAAGCAGTACTTAGAGGGAAATTTATTTCGTGGAGCACATTTAATAAAAGAAGTAAAACTCAACAAATAAATGACCTAATACTACAGCTCAAAGCCCTAGAAAAAGAAGAACAGAACAGCACCAAAAGTAGTAGAAGACAGGAAATAGTTAAACTCAGAGCTGAAATCAGTGAAATTGAAACAAAAAAAAATACAAAAAATTGACAAAATATAGTTGGTTCTTCGAAAAAATAAACAAAATTGATAAACCTTTAGGCACACTAACAAAGAGAAGACGAGAGAAAACCCAAATCACTAAAATTCGGAATTAACAAGGAAATATCACAACAGACAGGATTGAAATACAAAACATAATTAGAAGCTATTTTGAAAATCTACACTCCAACAAAATAGAAAATTTCGAAGACATCAACAGGTTTCTAGAGACATATGAATTGCCTAAACTGAACGAGGAGGACATAAACAATTTAAATAGACCAATTTCAAGTACTGAAATAGAAGAAGTCATCAAAAGCCTACCAACAAAGAAAAGTCCGGGACCAGATGGATTCTCAGCCGAGTTCTACAAAACCTTTAAAGAAGAGCTCATTCCAATACTTCTCAAAGTATTCCATAAAATAGAAGAGGAGGGAACCCTCCCAAACTCATTCTATGAAGCCAATATCACACTGATACCTAAACCAGACAGAGACTCATCAAGGAAAGAAAATTTCAGACCAATATCCTTAATGAACATCGACGCAAAAATTCTCAACAAAATTTTAGCAAATCACATACAAAAACATATTAAAAAGATAGTGCACCATGATGAAGTGGCATTTGCAGGCAAATGGATGAAATTGGAGAATATCATGCTAAGTGAGATAAGCCAATCTCAAAAAGCCAAAGGACGAATGATATCGCTAATAAGTGGAGAATGACATATAATGGAGGGGAGGGAAGGGTTAGTGTTAGGGTTAGAGTTAGAGTTAGGGAGGGGGGCAAGTATGGAGGAAGGAAGTACTGTATAGAGGGTAAAGAGGGGTGGGAGGGGTGGGGGGAAGGGAAAAAATAACAGAATAAATCAAACAACATTACTCTATGTAAATTTATGATTACACATATGGTATGCCTTTACACCATGTATAAACAGAGAAACAACATGTATCCCATTTGTTTACAATAAAAAAAAAAAGAATACCCAAAGTCATAGAAAAATAAAACTCTTGAAAAAATAAATACCAGCCACTTGGATCAAAGTTGGGCTAGGGAGAGGAACTGGTGTCCTAAGGAATGATTGAAATTCATTAGAAAAATTGTTTCAGCCATTACTATTCAACTGCAATTGCCCATTTGAAATGTGTCTCCAGGCACGACTGGTTCTTAGACTTTGAATGTAAATCTTTTCTTTACTTGCTGGAAAGCACTTATGTTTTGTGAAAATACATCCATGTACAAATTATCATATACTGCTAAAGAACACTTCGAGTGTGTAGGTTGAAGCAACGTGCTGGAGCTGCTCCTCCTCATGAATTCTATGCAATTTTGAGACAGCCCTTTCAATCATATTTCCATGCAAATACACAAAGTGGATGAGCAAGAAATCTTCCCTTGAGAGAATCCCCAAGTTCTGGTTGGAAAGAGGGACTGTAAGGATGATCAAATCCAAAGATCATCTTGAAATCCATTTGAGAAACATTTTTAAGCAATTCTATGACACAAGTTTTTTTTTGCTGGGAGTGAATTCCCTGTTTCAAATGATACAATTTGAAAAATTTTTTTGTAGCTTGAAAAAATGTGTTGTTGGGAACAGGGTGATATCTGTGCAGCTAACTGTCTTAATCACCAGGATGCAGGCAGTTGCAAATGCACACTCAAGAGCCAATACAGTGCAAACAGGACTGCTGGGCCCCCGTGCTTACCGAGGTTGTTAAGAGATATTTGTCTGAGGAATGTGCAATTACCCAAAAACCTATCTATCAAGGACAGGGGATCCTAAACCTGACCCATCTCCTGCACAGTTCACCCCTTCCCTCCACCCTTCTTCTTCTGGGACCGTTCAGTTCTGGCGGGACCCAATGAGAATCAAATAAACTGGCAGGACTCAACCAGAGGAGGACTAATGTTTAGCTGTTCAAATGTTAACCAATAACGTACAGGTGTTTGTGTGTCAATGCTGGGAAATCTCTTAAATAGAGGGCTTTCTCGCCCCTCGGGGCCGCTCCCTCCCCCCAGCCATTGTATCAGTCTGAGGGGCTGGTTGCGGTCCAGGCTCGAGCTTGCTTTAATGAAACCTTGTTGTGTGATTTGCATTATCGTTTGTTCACTTTGACTCTCTGGGAATTAGTTGGAATCGGACCCTAACAGTGTTAACTGGGAAGATGCTAGTATCTTTTCCTCCAGGAGCCTAGGAAATCCAATAGTGATACATTTTCAGCAATCACTCTTCAACTGTTGTTGCCCTTTTGGAATACAAGGATGATTAACCAATTTAGGTTGACTTTGAAGGGAAAAAATATTTGAAGTTTCTGGGAAGCAATTAAGCTTTGTACTCATTCATCAAATGGAAAATACAAGATAATCATTGAGTACAGTGAGTTTCTCTAACTTGAATCTTTGTAGCATTTGTAAGCTCTTTCAGCCATCACATTCAATTATCATTTCAGTCCTATTATACACATAGTCAAACAAGAGAACACTTATATTTAGGAGCACTTATATGTGGTCTCCAATTGGGAGTATAAGGAGGATCAAATTCTCACAGTGACATTGAAATACATTTCTGAAACAATATAGGAAAACTCTTCCACTGCAATTTTCTGCTGGGAATGTGCTTCCAATTTCAATGACACTCCCTGAACTTAAACTTTTTTTTTTTTAGGCTACTGTAAATTACTTACATTTCCTGCTTATTAAATCCATTTCAAGCCAAGTTATTCTCATTGAGAACAGAGTGAGCAACTACAAGTTGTAGCTGTTTGCTGATTTGATTCTCTGCAGAATTCTCTTAGATTTTCTAAGATTTTTTAGTCTACATATCCACCAGTATTCATGAAGAGTACACATACTACATGAAGAAGACAGATCTTAAAGCCCAAAGCACTAACACCTGGGATTAAATTGTTCTCATGCAGAAGATCTGTTCCACAAATAGTCATTGGAATCCATTCCTGTATCATTTTTAGAATTCACACTAACATTTTGACATTATAGAATTCACACTAACATTCTGACATTTTGGAACATACTACCTCGTACTACTGGTTCCAAGGTAGTGATGGGATACCATTGAATACCTTTGTGTGAAGCACTATTCATCTAAATACAAAATATCATATACTCATAGAGAACACAGTGAGTACTTTTCATTGAAGAAATATTTTGGAACTCTTCATACTCCGACCATCAAATCTATTTAGAGACATTATATTCAAACCTCAGTTCTCTGCTTCTACACAAACTAGGGTAAAAAAAAGTTCTCCTACAGAAAGGCCCCATTCTTTGGGTTGAAATTCTGACTCAAAGGATGATCAAATATTCAGATCTCTTTGAAATCCATTTTTAAATTGTTTTTAAGAAAGTAACTGTGGTATATATATACAATGGAATATTACTCAACCATAAAGAATAATAAAACTATGCCATTTGCAGGCAAATGGATGAAATTGGAGAATATCATGTTAAGTGAGATAAGCCAATGTCAAAAACCCAAAGGATGAATGATCTCGCTGATAAGCAGATGATGACACATAATGGGGGTTGGAGGGGGGCAAGAATGGAGGAAGAAGGGACTGTATAGAGGGAAAAGAGGGGTGGGGGAAGAAAAATTAACAGAATGAATCAAACACCATTACACTACATAAATTTATGATTACACAAATGATATGCCTTTAATCCATATACAAACAGAGAAACAACATTTGTATCCCATTTGTTTACAAGAAAAATAAATTAAAGAAAAAGAAACTCCTTAACAGCAAGTGTTTGGTGGTAATTACCTTCAAATTTCAAATGATGCACTTTGAATTGAATCATTTCTTCTACTGCTGAGAAGGACCTATGAGGTAAAGTGGGAACATGCATAGGATCTGTTTTCCAAAGAGTCATTTGAATCCAGTACTCAAATATTTTCAGTAATCACACTTGAACTGCATTTGCTCTTTTGGAATGCATTCTGCTTACCACTGCAACAAAGGCAGTGGTTGGATACCTTTCATTCCTTTATATTAGGCACTTTTTCTTTGTGATGAGTCTTCCAAATACAAATAATTATACACTCCTAGAGAAGACATGTGTACATTGAAGGATCTTGCTGAAATTCCTCAAAATCAGCACACGTCACACAATCCTTGACACATCACTTTAAAACAATATTTCCCTGATATGAAAAAAACTGGAGTTAATTAAAAAAAAAAGCTAAAAGAGATTGGGGATGTAACTTCTATCATGGCCGTGGGATGATAAAGATGATAAAATCCACAAGATCGCCTTTAAACCCCTTTTTGAAACATTGTTTATAAAACTCTTGAGGAGCAATTGTATGCTTGGGATTAACTCGGGGTTTCAAATTATACACTTGGATTGAAAGGATTCTTTTGTTGGTGAAAAGCACCTAGAAAAAAGCATAATGTACTGGGAGTTGAGCCCAGGGTCTCTCACATGCTAGAGAAGCATTCTACCACTCAGCTATATCCTCATCCTTCATAGTTTCATTTGTGTGTGGGGTGCGGGGCTGACTGGGGGCTAAACCCAGGGCTTTATCCATGTGAGAAAAACACTATGCCAACTGATATATACCCCAATAAATGCATAGTTCTGTTAGGGTCCAATATTGTCCTATTCCCAGAGAGTCAAAGCACACACACAGTAATGCAAGACACACAAGGAAGTTTTATTGCAAGCTCAAGCTTGGACCACAACCAGCCTTCCAACCAAAATGACTGAGTGGTGAGCAGCCCAGAGGGATGAGAAAGTACTCTATTTTAGGGATTTTCAAGCATTAACACACAGAGACCTCTACCTAATTTGTTAACATTTCAACAGCTAAACATTTGTCCTCTTTTGGTTTGGTCCCATCACTTTATTTGAATCTCAGTGGGTCCCACCAAAACTGAATGGTCCTGGAGGAAGAAGGGAGGAGGGAAGGGGTGAACTAGGCAGAAGATGAGTTGAGGTAGGCCCCCCTGTCCTTGATAAATAAGGTTTCCAGGCAGCTGCACATTCCTCACATAAAGATCTCTTAACAGCCTTGATAAGCTGGGGGCCCAGCATGTACTGTATGACCTGTATTGACTCTTCAGTGTACTTCCAGAGCTGCCAGCATCCTGGTGATTAAGATAGTTTCTTAGTGTTTGTTCCTGGTGGGTTTATAGGCCAGTTCATGAAATAGCTTGTGTATACAAGATGGCTGCACAGATGTCACCCTATTCTCAACATTCCTCCCTTCAGTTGTTCATAAGGAGGAATCATGGTCATTCAGGCATCATGCAAATTCATTTAACTTCAATGTCTATAACTTTACAGTTATTTACCCTTTTATTTAACTGGAGTCTGTATTAGTATTGGAAGTTACCACTATCTGTTCTATAGGTGGTGGCTTTTTATCACAAGGTACCTAAGTTGTGTGTTCTTGAAGCAGCTACTTCTGCAAAACAGTAACAGGTAACACTTTGACAAAATGAAATTAGCAAGAGTAAAATATATTTGGCTTGTATAATAGCTATCTTAAATTTTGGCTGAGCTATACATTATATCCTCTGTTTGAGATCACATTAATTTTACAACAAGAACCAATCTTTTGAATATAACTTTAAAGAAGTTGGAGTCTGGCTTATATTGGAGCCAATATTAACATGCAGTAAGGTGGGAGGCAGAGTCTTATCTCAGGTAAGGCATGGCTCTACAAATCTTCAGTGAAGTGTTCTCATTCTAATGCTGATATTTGCTTTTTTTTAAATATCATTTTAAGAAGTTTACATATATTGATTCCTTATTCTATACGAACATTAGTTAACGCTATTTAACATTATATCTAAAACACAAATTAAAGAAAGCCTGAGCAAGCTTTTAACTTTTCTTTTGTGTGGCAAAGTGGCAAAATGTTTTCATGTTTCACAATATTAACCTTTGAAGAATTCAGGCTCTAACTTTTAGACATACATTTACATTAAATTTTTTTATCTCAATGTAAAAAAGTAATAAATTTTACATATACCCTATTGATAGCAGGTCCTACAATAGAACATTAAATGATAGAAATAAATCTCCAATAAAATTTACTCTTTATAAGTTTAAAATTACCACTACAGACAAGATTAATCTGGGGAATAGCAGCTTGATAAATTCCCTGCTTTAAAAAAACTTGCATATCTGGAAAATATTAACACATTTAATATACAAGAGTGACCATTTCAAAATTACCTTGACAATTTTATATTACCAAATTTAGTTTTTAAAGGGAAAATTTAGACTCTCTAAAGTAAAATACTCTTAACAGTTTTTTAAACATAATTGTATAAACCCCAATTTTTAAGACTAATTGTTCTAAAGAATCAAACTTAATAGACACAAAGTTAAGAGTAAATTAGTGATGTTAAGAAATCCTTGTGATTTTACCATATAGATTAAACTTTGGTTTATATCAGAACATTAGTATTTCACCTTAGGAAAAACCTTAAATATCTTTAACTGTCTCACATACATACAACAAACTTAGTTACATGCAAACTTGTTGAAATTTGCCCTTTACTTACACAGATTTTCTTACCACTTACTTAGACTCTCATGTATTTCACCACATAAACACATTCCTACCCAGAAAGATTTTGTTATTCTCTAAATATATTTCCATGTCTAGAACCTCTTTTTTTCTCTTTCCTACTGTTGACCCCTTTTTGTTCACATTCTGAAACAACTCTTAAGAAATTTCTGAATTTAGATAAATTACTCCATTTTAATAAGATTAAATATTTTGTTATTTATAGCACTCTAATTGAAACAAATTTGAAAGTTTTGGAACTCTTTGTATATAGAATTGTACCTGTTAGGACATAACTCCGAGTAATCTTGTTTTTAGTTTCATGATGACAAAAAGTAATTTCAAACTCTTTTATTTACCAACCTATGAAAATACCAACAATGTTGAAGTATGTTACCCCATGGAATTTAAGGAGTTAAAAGACCTTAATGTTATTTAACAATTAGCATTTTAACTTTGTAAATTAATCAGATGTCTCTAAAAACACATGAGGAATCCCACGTTAACTCTAATTCACTTATATATGTAAAAACCAAGCTATCAGACAAGTGTCCTGAACAGTATTTGACATCTCTTCCCTGTCGAAGAAAAGTCCTAGAAACAATTGATATTAGACATTTTACTAACATCAACATTTTATTAGTTTGACCACCTAGTAATTGCAAATTATATTTGAAGTTATTTATGTCAGACAGCATGACATACAAATAACACAAAATCAAAGACCTTGTAACTTTATAGGTGAATCACCATTGCAATGTAACAGATGTAAAAACTGTAGTTGAATAAAAAAATAGAACTGATCAAAAAGTCATGAGCTCAAAAAAAATTCAATTAAAATCAAGAGTTCTGGAAAAAATAATACAGCTGTTAATAACTTTAGTAAAGTACCATAAAATTTACTTTTGCTGGAGTACAAGTAAGACTCTTTTTATCTTTTTTTAGGGGGAAAGGGTTTGAGACCTGTCTCCTACTGAGCCTTCTGGCTTTCTCTATTTACATTTCAATGTAAACCTTGACTGAGATCTGAAAGGAGCTGAGCTAACAGGTTTTAGCAGAAACTTTGTGCCTAGGGCATTTTAGCCATTTCTATCTGGACAGGCTTGAATGTCAAATAAAATACGAGACCTTATTTTCCATTACTTTGATAATGAAGCCACTATGCTAAGGTTCTCACTGAGATATGTCCATTGGCTATTGAGCTGCCTATGACTGCCTATCCAGGATTTATTTTCTCCTCAGTAACAAACAGGTTAAATCTTGCTTCATAGGTAAGCTGAGGACAGGAGCTTGAAGTAAGGCCCCTTTTTGATATTCCTGGGGCAGAATATTGTCCTATGGTGACTATTTTCCTGTAATATCAAACCTGTTGATGGCATAATTAACCTTTTTTTTGAGATCTTATAATTCCTATTAGAAAAGAAGTTTAGGAGTTCTGCAATGGCCTTTTGATATTCCTCCTGGGTGGAGGAGCATAAAGGATGTCATTCACATACTGGATAACAATTACAGGTGTTTTATCTCTGAATTTCGTAAAGTTCTTAGCTAAGGTTTTTTCAGAGCAGGTGAGGGCTATCTCTAAATCCTGAGGCAACACTGTCTCGGTTAGTTGAGATACATTATCTGGTTCCTCAAAGGCAAACAGAAATTGCTATTCAAAGTCTAGCATATACAGGAAAAGCCATCTTTTAAATCTAACTTAGTAACCCAAACAGCAGCTGGAATTTCAGATAACAGAGTAAGAACTACAGTGTGGGGGAAATGACTGCTCAATTATTCTAAGGTTTTGAAATAGGCAGTTTGCTTTTTAACTCCTAAAATGGGTAAATTGCATGGGCTATTGCAAGGCATTAAAAGTTTCTACCAATTTCAATGATTTTTAATAAGCCCTTGATCTTGTCTCTATGCTCCCTTTTTTATCTCTATTAAAAAAATGGAGTTACACTGTTACAGTACCTGCAGGTTTGATTACACGTGGCTGCTGCCATTTTGAGACAACAGCCCTGTAGGACCCCTGGGCAGACTGACTGAGCCCTGTCTTCAGGATACCTCAGCCCGACCAATCACTCCCTGCCACTGGGGCCCTCACATCAACTGACTGCTCCCTGCTGCCAGGACCCTGAGACCAACTGACAGTGCCCTATCCCCAGGATCCCAGACCAACTGATTGCACCTGGCTTCCAGGATTCCACAACCACACCAAACACACCTGACTTCCAGGACCCCTGCCTGACCAACCACATCCAGCCTCCAGGATCTCCAGCTGACCATGTCTACACCCTGCGCTTCAGCTCCCCATTTTCCAACACATTTGGAAGCCAGAGTGGACATCTTTGATAATCCTGGAAGCCTTAGCTCTGATCTTTAGATGGGGCAAATCCCATTCTGAGATGCCTGCTGGAGACTTTAAGCTCATTGTCAGGTACCTCTCATGTTTCAGTGTACTGAAGATTGGGAGGTTTCATTACTATATGACTATTATACTGTAGATTTTCTTTTTTCCTACTAATTGAAAAAAATTAAGTTTTAATTTCTTTATTTTTTTGGCTCTCTTTTCCTTTTGTTTACCTGTTCCCTCAGAGTCTCTTTCTCCCCTTTTGCATGCTAACATCCAATTTCTTTTGATTACATTCTCACACTTTCTATTATCTAGAACATCTGTATATTCTTTTCTTATTCCATTAACAGCTACATCATACACTCCTATGCATCCTCTTTGTCCTCCAATAGAAACTGCAGACCTTAGTGCAAATCTGTTTCTTTTACTGAAGATAATACTTGAAATCATTCTGTTTATTATGACAATTTTGTTATTGTCCTCATAGGGGCTATTTGGTCTAGGATTGCATACTGTCTGAATTGTGCACTGCTAATATTGATGTCTCCTTAAAGAAATGGTTTTGGAAACTTATGGGGGCACTATAAGCCTACAGGGGGGAATCTGCAATATCTCAGATCTGCATTGCTAGAGGGGAAGTTTCATGAAGAACATGAAAAAAACAAGGGAAGAAGATGATCAAAAAAGTCTACATTTTATGTTAATAGAATCCAATGACAGGTTGTTAGAAGAAATGTCAGAAAACGACTTGCTGGTGGGACTGCAAGTTAGTGCAGTCACTCTGGAAAACAGTGTGGAGATTCCTTAGAAAACTTGGAATGGACCCACCATTTGACCCAGCTATCCCACTCCTCAGCCTATACCCAAAGGACTTAAAATCAGCACACTACAGAGATACAGCCACATCAATGTTCATAGCAGCTCAATTCACAATAGCCAGACTATGGAACCAACCTAGATGCCCTTCATTTGATGAATGGGTAAAGAAACAGTGGTATATATATATATATATATATATATATATATATATATATACATACAATGGAATATTACTCAGCTATAAAGAATAAAAAAGTTATGAAATTTGCAGGCAAATGGATGAAATTGGAGAATATCGTGTTAAGTGAGATAAGCCAATCTCAAAAATCCAAAAGAGGAATGATCTCACTGATAAGTGGATGATGACTCTTAATGGGGGGTGGGAGTGGGACAAGAATGGAGGAAAGAGGGACTGTATAGAGGGAAAAGAGAGGTGGGAGGGGTGGGGGGAAGGAAAAAAATAATGGAATGAATCAAACATCATTACTCTATGTAAATTTATGAATATGCAAATGGTATGCTGTTACTCCATGTACAAACAGAAACAACATGTATACCATTTGTTTACAATAAAAATATTTAAAAAAACTTGAAGTTCATTAAAGTGGGTTAAGGAGAAGTCAATTCTAGTGAGAAAATCATCAGCGATTCTACTATGGGAATAGCTTGCTACCTCCTAACAACTGATGACAACAGAATTCCTTACTACAAGAGAAAGATTCAGAAATAATTTTGTGCAAGTAAAATGTTTATTCTTTTTTTGATACGGTAAAGAAGTATAGCACTTTGATATTTGAAGCAACTGATTTGTTCATTTGACTTTGATACTTTCTTGATATTCAAATCAGTATAACTCTTCAATCAGGACCATTACTTAACTCTTCCAGGTAAGTATTTGTATGTTGCAGTTTCATGGGATAGAAATTACAAATGACCTACATTGAATAAAGTTTTGAAAACCACAGGTTATTTACTTTGACATGGTTTTAAAATCTGGAAATAGCCTTAAGCTTCAATTTATGTACCCTGTTTAATTATCAGCATTTATTCTGAGGTCAATCATTGAGTGTACTATATTATTCTTTAGTCATCTACAAGAAACAGAACACTATCATAAACTAGTGTTTATATTAATGTAATTGACAACAATGTAATCAAATTACATTTAATTACTTTGATAGAGAAAAATAAATTTCTAAATTGTGGATGTTTGGATGTTTCTGTGTCAAACTTCTTTAAATAATAATAAAATATATATAAAAGAAATCTAATTACTGTAGTAAACAATAGTTTCTGAAAGCACCCAGAAAACCACTCTGGATGCAGGGACTCACACAAGAGACTTTATGAAGCAGAAGAGCAGAGTGTCTGCACTTGAGGAAGAGGGAGAGGGAGAGGTGGAGGGAGAGGGAGAGGAAGGAAGAGGGAGCCAGAAGTCATTAGGTCTAAAGAGAGGTTACACTGGGGATACAGGAAATCCTGAGGGCCTCACACACTTTCTAAGGCCTTAGTAGCAAAACAGTTATGCCTGCCCCTCCTTTAGTTCATTATGACATCGCAAACTGTATGGGAGTTAAGGAGAAAGGCTAGGCAGGGCACCACACACTGCTGGACACTGTTCCCAGACTGCCATGGAAAGAGGACACTGGGGATCACAGGAGGCATAGAAGATCTCATAAGACCACAGATCAGCAGCAAGTTCACATCAGAAGAGTGAACAACAGGAGAAGAGTGACTGCTACATTCATGTGAGTATTGAGGACAGGAAATGTCCTTGAGACAGGTCTTCAGGCCAGCAGTACTCAGTCTCCTGTTCCCTGTGGTTGAGCAGTATTCACCTAGGAGTTTGTAGTCTTCTAAGGAGTGTTTAAGTTTCTCTCACTCACTATTGTTCAACATGTTCTGTGTCCCCTGGGAGAGTGTCCCTCTCCAACCAGAGCTCAATCTTTTCTGGTTCCTGTCCTTAATCTCCCTTCCCCAGCATTTTTCAGTGTCTTCTGAGTCCTGTGGATCACTGCCAGTCTTCCATTAGTGCTCAGTCCCCTCTGGGTATTGTGGGTGGACACACTTCACCTACTTGTGCTCACTCTCCAATGAGCCCTAGGCAACCTAATTCCTTTAGTGAACTCTCTGGGTGAGCCCCTTTCCTGCTAATGTCAGTAAACCATCTCTGGCCTTTTCTGTTAGTCCAGGCCAACACAAATTTGGAAACATGGAAAGATGTGGATACTCTTTTCTACAAACTCAATATCCCTTTGGTGCTGCTGTGCAGATAAGTTCCTCATTAATACCTGAAAATACAAGACAATTTTAATTGATGTCAATTCCCACAACACTGAGGACCTCATTCCACCACTCATAGTGTACCATTTCCATGACATTGTTTAACTATCTGATCTCTTATAAGTAATGTAGCATGCCAGTATTTCTGCCATCTCTCTGGGTGGTGGATGCAAAGCATACATTACAGTTTTTTTCAGAATTTTGTCTTTTCTTTGACAAGAGAAAAACCTTTCTAAGACTCCTGGATAAGGCACAATGCACACCCTCAAGGGAAAGTGTGAAATGTCACCAAGGACAATTTCCAATCATCATAAATGATTTCTTTAGACCTTTCAAATAGCACCATTCTCACCATCCCTCATAATTCTGAGACACTGCCCAGAGGACCACTCTTGAAAAGGATTTCAGAATTCTGATATTTGTAGGAGTTAAACCTTCTCCCCAAAGAGCTCTTTCTCATCTTGATTCCTGTGGTCAGGGACACATCATCTAACTTGGCTCAGTCTTCGCTGGGTTCCGCCATAAAACTCCTCTCAACCACCATTGTTCAGGGTCTTTAGAGTACTCTAGGAGAGTTCCCCTCTCTCACAAGTGCTGTGTCTTTTCTGTGTCCTGCCCTAAATTTTCCCTTGCACACCTTTGCCCAGGGTCCTCTGAGTCCTATTTCCCTTAATGAACACTCAGGTTGAGCCACTTTCGTGCTAATATCAGTAAATCTCAGACCTTATCTGTGCATCCAGGTCAACATGACTTTAGAAACTTGCAGAGATGAGGATACTTCCTACTTCCAATAACTTCAATAGGCCTTTAGAGCAGCCATGCAGAGAGACTCCTCACAAATGCCTAAAAATAAAAGATAATTTCAATGGAAGTCAATTCCTAGAGCACTAAAGACCTAGTTCCACTACTCATTGTACATCATTTCCTCACTTTGCTCAAGTGGCTAAATTCTTGTGGGTGATGTATGCCCAGACTTATGACAATTTTCTGAACAGTGGATGGAAAACATCTTTAAATGTTTCAAGAATCTCCTCTGATACATCACTGGATGCTCTCTTTTGACAAGAGAGGAAATGTCCTAGGACCTCTGGATCAGGCACAATGCATACCTTCAAGTGTCAGTGTGAAATGTGGCCACAGAAAACATTCCCAACATCAAGGAGAAGTTCTTCAGAACTTTGAAGATACACCACTATCCCACAAACCCTGAAGTAACTGAGAATATTATTCTTGAAAAGGGTTCAAGTGCTGTGAGACATCTTGATGAATAGCCTTCTTCCAGCAGAGGTCAACATCCTCTGGCCCTTGTGGTCAAGTGCATATTATCTAAGTGTATTCAGGCTTCTCTGTGTCCTGCACTAAATCTTCCCTCTACGTCCATTGCTCAGGTTCATCTGTGTCTTAGATTTCAGCTCATCTCTCCCACCATTGCTTTGTCTTCTCTGAGTCCTTCCCTGAATCTCTGATCACCCATCATTGCTCATGGTACTGAGTACTGGGGATGAGTACCCCTCACAAATGAGTTCTCAGACTCCACTGGGTCCTCTTGGTAATAACTCCTCTCATAACATTGCTCAGTCTCTTGTTTCACCCTCTAAGTTTACCTATCCTGTCATTACTCAGCTTATTCTCAACCTGGTGGGTGAGTGCAAGTCACCTATTTGTGCTCAGGCTTCTATGTTTCTTTTTTCTGCATTCTTTAACCATTCTTTGCTCATTCTAGTCTGGTTTCTGTGGGTGAGTACCCCTCTCTTGACAGTATTCAGTATTCTCTGGGGTTCTGTCCTTAATCTCCCTTCACACACCATTTCTCAGTGTCATCTGTGTCCTGTGAGTGAGCATCCCATTCCCACCAGTACTCAGTTTCTTCTGGGTATTATGAGTATACAAATTTCAACCATGAGTGCTCACTCTCCAATAAGTCCTAGGCAACCTAGTTCCATTAGTGAGCTCTCTGGGTAAGTCTCTTTCTAACTAATGTCAGTACACCATCTCTGGTGTTACCTGTGTATCTAGGCAAACATGACTGTGGAAACTTGGAGAGATGAGGATACGTCCTTTTTCCAAGACCCTTAATAGACCATTGGTGCCTCCATGCAGAGATGATCCTCGCCAAAGCTTGAAAACATTAAAATTTTTATGTATATTAATTGTAATAGCACTGAGGACCTCATTCCACCAACTCCACACCTTTACTCAAGGGGTTAAACTCTTATGAGTGATGTAACATGTTCAGGATTTCTAAAATTCCTCTGAGCAGTGGATGGAAGGCATATATTTCAGTATTTTCAGAATCTTCTCTGATAGAATCTTCTCTCTTCACTGGCTACACTTGTTTGAAAAGACAGGAAATCTCCTAGGAATGCTAACTCATAAATAATGCACACATTTAAGGGACAGTGTGAAATGTGGCCAAGAACAACTTTCCATCATCATGTGGAAGTTCTTCAGACCTTTGCAATAGGAACATTACCATCATATCTGAGATCACTGATAAAATTACACAATGGATAATCTCAAAAAGGTCCCAAATCTCTGAGTAGATGAGAACTCCTCTCCCAAAATACTCTATCTCCTCTAGATACTGTAGTCAAGCACCCCTCATCTGTCTTTGCTCTGTCTTCTCTGGGTTCTTCCCTGACCCTCCTCTCAATCATCATTGTTTAACATCTTCTGAATCTTCTGGGTGACCACCCATCTCCCACCAGTACTCAGTCTCATCATTGCTCAGGATACTCTCAGTTCTTTGGGTGAGCACCCTCCCGCATCAGTGCTCTGATTCCACTGGGAACCCCTGGTGCTAGTTCCTCCTAACATGTCTCTGCCTTCTTTGTTTAAGCTGCTCCATTTTGCCTAACCTGTCTTTACTAAGTCTTCTTTGGCTCCTGTGAGCGAGTTCCTTTCATGTAACAGATCTCAGTATCCTCTGTTTCCCTAGTCTGTGTTCCCTAACCATTCCATGCTCAATCCTTTCTGGGTCCTACTGGTGAGCGCTCTTCAACTTACAGTGCTCTGTCTTCTTTCTTGTTCCAGGTTATCCAAGGTTATCTTTCACAGACTCCTCTGGGTCCTGTGGGTGAGTGCCACTCATCTGAGAGTGCTCAGTCTTCTCCAGGTCCTGTCCTTATTAACCCATCACACACCATTTTTGAGGATCATCTGAATCCTGTGGTGAGACCCCCTTAACACAGGTGTTCAGTTTTTCATGAATATTGTTTTGGAGTACCTCTTACTTCTAGTTCTCTGTCTTCTCTGTGTCCTCTGAGGAGTGCCTCTCATCCAGCACTGCTCAGTATACTCTGGGACATCTGGATTAGCACCCCTCACCCAGCAGTGTTCAGTCTGTGTCATGTGCCAAATTCCTGTAACCAATCTTATCTCAACCTCCTCTGGATCATGGTTGTGACACTAGATAGCCTAATATTGTTTAGGCTTTTCTGGATCCTGTCTTCATCACATGAACTTGAACATTTCTCAGGGTAATCTGAGTCCTCTGGGTTAAGCACACCTCTCCCACCAGTGTTCATTATTTTCTGGATTCTGTCTTAATTTTACACCTGCACCATTGTTAAGCTCCTCTGAGTCCTCTGGGTGAGTGGCCCTCTCCCACTAGTTCTCAGTCTTCTCTGGGTCCTGCCCTAAATCTCCCTTCAACCATATATTCTCAAGGTCCTCTGAGTCCTGTGGGTGAGAGTCCCTCATTTACTAGTGTTCTGATTCCACTGGATGCTCTTGATGATAGGCTCTCTTCTAACAGCTCAGTCTTCATTTTTTAAGCAACTAAATTCACCTAATCTGTCCTTACTCAGTCTCCTTTGGTCCTGTGAGTGAACACCCCTCAAATAACAGTGCTCAGTCTTCTCTTTTTCTTTTATCTGCCTTCCCTAAAAATTCCTTTCTCCTTCTCTTGGTTCTTTTTGTGAGTACCCATCAACTTAGAGTGTTCACTCTTCTCTCTGTCCTGTTCCAGGCTCTCAAATACAAACCTTTCTCAAACTTCTCTAGTTCTTGTGTGTGAGCACACCTCTTCTCACAGTGTACAGTCTTCTCTAGGTCCTACACTTAATGTCACTTCATAAACCAATGCTCAGTGTCATCTGAGTTCTGTGGTGAGCACCGCTCACGCACAGGTATGTAGTCTTACCTGAAACTTATTTTGGGGTCTCCCTTTTCTTACTGTACTCTCTCCATTTCCTCTGGATGAGCTCCCTCATCCAGCAGTGTTCAGTACACTCTGTGATCTCTGGGTGAATGCCACTCACCCAAAATAACTTAGTGTTCTCTGTGCCATCTCCAAAATGCACCTAATCAATCATATCTCAGCCTGCTCTGGCTCCAGAGTATGATCATAGGTAGTCTAACATTACTTACTTTTCTGGATTTTCTCTTAACCTCCCCTACCCTAACAGTGCTCATGGTCTTCAGAGTCCTCTGGGTGATCACCCCTCTCCCACCAGCGTTCAGTCGTCTCTGGGTCTTGCCCTAAATCCCCCCTCATCCACCATTGCTTGGTGTACTCTGAGTCCTGTGGGTGATTGCCCCTCTCCTAACATTGCCCATGATTCTCTGTTTAAATGCAGTTATTTATTAAAAACATTCAGCAACTTCTTCAAGTTAGCAACCAGGGAATGTACTGCCTATCTTCCTTTTTCTAAATCTTTAAATCACTTGAACTTAGGGGCAATGCAAGCACTGTGGCTCTGGACCGGTGGAAGCAACCGAGAAGGCACAAGAAGAAGGTAAAGGGGCAGAGGGTTCCAGAGGCAATTTGCAGTCCCTGCTTGCTGTTCGGCCTGCACTTCTGTGGTGATTATGGCCCCCAGCCCTGGAAATCCACCCTAATGACAAACAAACAAATTGTGAACCTCTTTGAGCTTCTAGGGAGATTGGTTGGGGCAATGTGCAGAAGACACTTGGTGTCCACCCCGACCTGGAGTCCTCTATTTACTGCACCCACCCTTGACCATATGCACTCACACAGCATCAAAACTTACTCTACAGGAGGGGGTGATTTCCTCACCCAGACAGAGTGCCCCATGAAGCTCATTTCTAGGCTACCATCTTGGGCCAAAATGAGTCCAAAGTTGGAGGGAAGAATGGGTTTAGGAGGTGGAAGCTACCCCTCACTGTGCACATGCTCTTGCAGCCTGAGAACATGTCTTCCACCTGACCCCAGGCCAGTGGTCCCTTTTGCAGACTGAGGGACCTCCAGTTCTGCAGAAATATGCTGGCAACAATGAGAAGATGGTGGAAGAAAGTTGATGCCTGGCGGGTGGAATGAAGGTAATGGCCTGTGTCCCTCAATGGCAGGTGGAGTATTTATAAAGGGTAAACTCTGAGGAGACCCAACAGCAGTTTGATTTTTTATTAATTTCCAAAATTTTGAGTTTCAGCCTGTGAAGATCTCGCTCCAATCACAGGAAGTTCACCCACTCCTGTTTGTAAAAACAAATCTTCTTCCTAACTCTGCCTTTCCTAGGCACTCTAGGGGAGTTCAAATCCTGCTCCCTTTACTAACATTCTTCAATATCCAGTATGAATCTGGATAGAATGCAACGCCAGAGTGTGTACTTGGGAGTAGTAACTCTTAACATTTTTCAGAGGGCAATCATCACCAAAAATCTGGATTTTATTTTCTGACTTGGATGGGTACCAGGATTCCCATAGATATCCAAACCCAGATATGCAAATGTTCTTTTTGGGAAATGGCATATAACCTATGCACACCCATTTCTGCACTTCAAACCGTCTCTAGATTGCCTATGATACCCAGTCAAATGTAAATGATCTAGAAAATATTAAAAAGTAAGACTAAAAATAATGTATGTGTTTATTTAGTATATATAGACACTGTATATAATCGTCTGTTTGTTTTAATATGAGGTTGTGAAACCTGCAGATTCATAGGGTTACCATCACCAGAGAGACATAATGTATTAATAAATATTAATACTTGGTTAAATCAAGAGGGGCCACCCCAGGATAAGGGAATAAGGGTTAAATTAATTCTCATCCCAGTGTTATGGGTGAGGCAGTATACTTTTACCATTTAAATGACATAATAACAAATGGCTGAAAATAGGTAGGGCTCTTTCTGTCATTTTCCCTATAGGGACACATAATTCACAGAAAATATTGAGGTTAAAGTAGATTAGAATATGTAAGATAAAGCTGAACCTTCTTTAGATTGTTGTTAGTGAAGCTTAATGGCCAATTCTGGTGTGAGTTCAGAATACCAGTATTGATATAGGACCATGAGCAGTGAAGACAGGGCTCAAGAGGGTTCAGAATAGGTGGATTCTATTGGTAGTTGGAATAGAGGCCATTTGTGTTATGCTCTGGTTGTGAAATGGTCTGCATTTTCCCTGTGTCTGGAGACTTTCTATGAGGCTGATTTTGAAAGCAATGGACTTCTTATTCTTATGGAAGAAATGTGTAGGCAGCATAGCATTTAGGATGTGGCAAATATATTGTGAATTCTTTTAGCCAATTTTATTGTGTTAATAAGGACAAAAAAGCGGAGCAGACAGATTTTAGAAATATGGATTTCAGTGGCAAGATTAAAATTAGGTATAAAGACATTGCAGTTGATAAAGATATTGCTGCCTCTAAAGGAATGCTAAAAACTATGCTGAAAACTGATGAGAAAGGTGGCTTGAAGGCATCTCAAGATCCATAAAGGCTACCTCCGTGTCAAGCTCAAGGGAGTGGAATTGACATTCTCTTGAGAAGGGACCAGTGGGGTACCCTTCTTGCACCCCGGATCCAAGGAAGTTTTTTCAATGTGCTCAGCTACTCACACCTTCGGTGACTGTTTCAGTAAGGGCCCTGGAAGATCAGGCTACTGTTCAAGGTGGAAGCAAAATTTGGAATCAACCACAAATTGCTAGTTCTGGAGGAATGCAGAATGCTGGAGGGAGGGTTCAGGGAAACTTCCACCAATATTTCAAAGGAAGACCTTGGAGGCCAGGCAATGTGCATCACAGTTGGAATCCCTGCAGGCAGCCCCTGAGAAGATAAACTGTGGAGATGTCAGAAGATAGTTGAAACTGCAGTGGAGATCTCTGAGATTAAGAAACACCAGAAACATGGGATATTGTCTTAGAAAACCTGAAGGAAAAGAACAGTGACAAGCGAACTGGAATGCCACTTGAACTGCAAAATACAAGGCCACAGGTGTGGAGCTACACAAGCACTTTGGGGAAAATATCAGAATGCCATATGGCCAAGATTCTGGATATGGAGCTAAAGGACCTTTTTGTTCAACTGGATTTCAGTTCTGCTTTGGTCCCACTCCTTCTTTCTATGCCCATATTTTTGTAAATGAAAATGTTTACTCACAATATTTATATGCTGGATATTTGTAAATTCCTTTTACTTTTACAGGAGCTCACAATGTGGGATTGCCTTGAGCTTCAAAGTCTTTGTACTTGAATTTGAGTATTCTTGGAACTCTTGGGGCTATGGGGACTCTTGGAAATGAACTAAATGTATTTTTGCATTGTCAGATGGCTGTGAGTTTTTGGGAGCCATGGGTCAAATATTATGGTTTGGATGTTAGGTATCCTCCAAAAGCTGACATGTGAGACAATGCAAGAAGGTTCAGAGTAGAAATGATTGAGTTTTGAGAGTCTTAATCTGTGATTAAATCTTCTAATAGGGATTAATTCAGTGGTAACTGAAGTGGTAGGGTGTAGCTGAAGGAGACTGGAACTGGAGTGTGGCTTTGAAGTATATATTTTTTTAAATCTGGAGAGTGGAAACTCTCTCTCTCTCTCTCTCTCTCTCTCTCTCTCTCTCTCTCTCTCTCTCTCTCTCTCTCTCTTTCTCTGCTTTCTAATAGCAATGTGCAATGTTTGCCTCTGCCACACTCTTCCATCATGATGTTCACCATACCTCAAACATTGAGAAATGGAGCCAGTCTTCTATGGGCTAAAACCTCTGAAATCATGAGCCCTCAAATAAATTTTCCCCCTTCAAAATTGTTCTGATCAGATCTTCTAGTCACAGGAACAAAATAGCTGGCCAAAACAATCATGTATATCATAGCACTTGACAAATCCTAGAACTTTTCACATAGATTTATTATTTACTAAGTAAATTATTACTATTGAGATAGCAACAAAATGACATTCATGTTTTCTGAAAGAGATAGATACTAGTTCTCTTCATCTTGAGGTATATTTTGTAAGTGCTTTAC
The DNA here is from genome assembly GCF_902686455.1 of Sciurus vulgaris. Lineage (NCBI taxonomy): Eukaryota > Metazoa > Chordata > Mammalia > Rodentia > Sciuridae > Sciurus > Sciurus vulgaris. The sequence continues at coordinate 17,883 of NW_027632955.1, read as the reverse complement.
ATATTTCTTTGCTCTTAGAAACTCTGAGTTTGGGCAGGCAAAGTCTTGTGCACCTGTACTCAGGGGAATAATGAAGGAGAATAAAAAGATTGAGATTAGCTTTTACAATTTAGTAAAACCCTGCCTCAGGAAAAAAAAAATAACGTGTGTTATCTATGTAGCTCAGTGGTAAATAAGTAAATTGTCCCTGGGATCAATACATAGTACAAAGCAATATAAACAAAACCCCACTGAATTTGACTACTTTTACTCACATCATTTTGGGTACTTTCTCATTTAAACTGTATCAATAAAATTAGGTAGAAGAAATTCCTGAGCTCCATGACTTCACCCTGAAACTAATCTTGAGGCTACAAAATGAGGTCCATTAAACTCCATGTGTTCTGATGTTCTGATGCATTTCGAGGCAGATTATCAAGAAGTAGATTTGAATTGAAGATAATTACTCCTGAGAAAGAAGACCAGAGAAGAAGAAAGCATGTGTAGTTGTTTTTCAGGTTTGCTCCATTGTCAGGATTTGCATTTTCTTTCCAAAATACAATGCATTTTTACTTGCAATCTCTACTTCCCTACTTTTATTTTTGTATTAACAGGTCTTAAACTACTTTATTTCCTTCTCATAATAGTTAATTTGTAGCCCTTCATATTAGGAGCTTCCCCTCAATTTTTAGACTTCAGTTTTATTCATGTGATTGATTCATGACCTCTAGTGTTGAACATATTTTCTTTTTGACATGTGAATGTGTTAGAGCCTTAGATTTGCATTGTTGTTATGGTTGGGTGATTAAGTATTGATAAAGAAGTAAACAGTACTTCCTTCACCACATTTCTTCTGGATGCTCCATTCCATTGAAATCAATAATTAATAAAATGCACATTAAAAAGAGCATTACATTCATTGCCTGTGGTAACATAAATATTTGAAAGAAAATAATTAGAGGAGACATCCTCCATTGCATTCTGGGAGATCATATCTTGCTTTTGTTTGCCAATTTTTATTCCCTTGAGTCTTGAGAAGGCCTGTTTTCTCTCTTTGCTGCATAGAGAGGTTAGGATGAAATTATCTCATTTTGCATATTAGCATGAAGTTGGAGCATTGAATCATGATTCTTATCAGACCAGGCATCGACTATGAAGTCTCTGGAAACACAAATTTATCCACTTCTTAGCTGCTTTCTTAAGACAGTCACCCTCCCCTACACTATCACCTCTGCCCATTCTCACTAGAGGAAGCTTTCCAAAGTTCTCAGCCAGCAATATATCCTTCAACTCTGTGAATGTCACAAGGCTTTTAGGGATGGGGTGAACCAACTCACCCCAGAAATCAGATGGAGTGTATCTCCCATGATGCCCTGTCCAACTCTGTGTTACCCTGACCATCAATTTCCCATGCTGTCCACTGTGTGCTTCATGGGGCTGGGTCAGTCTAACATGGGAGAGAGGTTAGGCAAGTGGTTTTCATTCCCCATGACTCCATCTGCTCATGCATGATGGATTTGGCCTGCTATATCTGGTATGGGCATTGCAGACTCTCATGGCCACAGGAGTTCCTTGCTATCGAGGTGTATTCTGCCTTCTGGGCCTCTACTTCCTCTGAACTTTCCAGAGCCCTATGCCAAGCCATAACTTTGTGCCAGCACCCTTTTTCCCTGTCTCCTCTGTCTCTGGAAAAGCCTGAGCCAAATGGAACTTGGGAAACTTTTCAGCATTGCCACTGGGTTCAGTCCATACTACAGCAGACATGATCTCCACCATATTAACCTAGAGAATCAGCCTAAGGGGACTGGGAGAAAAATTTGACATAATGAGCAAGGAACATATTTTAGCTAGAAGCCCATGCTCTGAGAGTCAATCTTTCTTCATCTTTCCCATCAATGGCTTTGGACTTGAACTGTACCTCTCCCATGGGGCCAAAATTCTATGAGCACAATTAATTGATTTTTCTAAGTTTTATGTGACAATAATGGATGATATTAATCTTGAATCTTCCAGCATCTCTTTCATTAAGTAAGAGTTGCTTTATCATAGTTTATATTAGAAAGATATTCAATATACTATAGCAATATGGGAAAAAAGTGAATTAACTCACTCTCTGGAATAAGTGTCTATTGAACTACGATTTTAGTACTTACAAAGTGCGGAACATATACAAATCAAGCTTCAAGTAAAACATATCTGAAGAAGATTGACATAATTCTTTACATTTTATTTCATTGTGGCCATGCATACTGCACCAATGATGGTGTCCTATTATTTGCATTGACACTTTCTACCAAATCTATATTCCAGGCTCTTCCCAGTAAAGTTAGTAGGTTTCTCTTTTTCATTAAGTATCTCCTCAAAAAATTTTCTAAATAATCTGCATAAACCACCAAATTTTATACAGAAACCCTTCTTTCTATTGAATTTCTCTTTATATATGACTTGCTTTAGAGAACAAATACACTCCCCCCTTTATTTTTTACTATATTATCTTTGTAACTGGAGGTTAGAAGCAAACCATATTTTTATGTTTTCATTTTATTCCTCCTGAAGCTCAAAGGCATATGAATTCTAAACTTTCTGTATTTTCAGTATAATAATCCTATTTCTAAGTGCATTTAAATTCTAAGATATAGCTCAGATATGATAAGTGAAAAAATATCAAGGAAAATACAAGACTTAGAAATTGTAGCTGTTTACATTCTGTTCTTCAATATGCGTATCTCAGAACTTCCAAGAAAAACAAAGCGTCAACCCCAAGTTGATTTATAATTTTATACAATTGAACATATTTACTTACAATTACAGGAAAAGTCTGTTTTATTATATAAATAGTTGCCATTTTAATGTGTTTGCTAAGATGTGTCATTTGATCAAATTGATTTCATGGTTTTCTCAACTTGTTTCCATTACTCTTCTCAGTTGTAGTAATGGTCAATAACTGCTCTGAAAATTCCTTTTAATTTCACACTTTTTTATGTTCCCTTTTATGAATTATAGGCTGGCAGACTTACAAAAATTCAGGCATAACATTAATTGGATGTTTGACAAAATTACCTCAAAGATAAAACTATTATCAATCTCAATAGATTATTTTGGGTACATGAATTAAGATATGAAAAACACTTTGAATGATATATATATATATATATATATATATATATATACTTGAAATAATTAAAAAAGGATTCCTGTTGCTAGTTATTATTGTAGCATATTGTAGCAAGATGCACTGACCACTTAAAATATTTGAATACAAATTAATCAATATACTCTTCCATTAGTGTTCTACCTCATTGTTATTCAATAGGATTTCTTGGACCTGTAGCATTGGCAAGACTAGAAAACATTATACATATTCAAAAATCCAATTCCCATGCCAGGGCTTCTGAATTTGTCTTCCTATTAGCAACATATCCAATTCATATTTGTGCTTATTAAAATTTAGGAAGCAATCTTCTAATGCACTATAACATTCTCCTTTGAGAAATATGAATAATTAATTTTATAAAATATAATTATACCCTTAAATATATATTCTTATGTTTATCTTTATTTTACATTTATTTCACAAAAGTGTAGCATCTACACATTTTTTTAACTTATGCATCCTCTTTCCTCAGCGTTATATATTAGGGAACCATGCTTCCTTTATAAAGTATCTTATTGAATAATTGGCATACCTCAACTTTGTGAGAGCCAGTTGTCCTGACATTCATTGTGTCAAATTAAAAATGCTCTCAATGATCATATGACCAATGTGCCATTTGTACACATGTTCTTATTTCAGTAACCATTGAAATACAGGGATGTGTTCATTCATTTCTCTCAAGAGGACTGGCAATGACTGCACATACCTGTATTTGTAGAACATGCTGAACCTGAAGACATGTCATGGAATTTGATTTGGAATTGGATTCCATTTAGCTGGGGGCTGCACTCAAAGGGAGCAGTGCATCCCCAGTCACCTACATGGCTGAAGAGCATGTCTTTCTTCACATCTTTCAACTCTCATTAGTTCAGGCATTACATCTCACTCAGGAGTATGCTATCACCATCTTTTTCCAGCAAATTCTTCTGATAGGCAATGTGCACTGGCTTGCTGTGGCACAAAATTCAAAATGACACCTCACTGGCCCTTGCCAATTTTGAGGGTTTTTGGATACTCTCCCAGACTGTCAATGAAGGGGACTTCCACACTGGAGCACTTTGCATGTGAACCACAAGGTCAACTGGAAAATCAATATTTGATTACAAGAGACAGCTGCCCCTGGCCCTGATTTCCTAGTCAGGTTTATTTTGCATTGGCTTGCTTATGACTTGATGAAAAATGGTAGGATTTGGGCCTGAATTCTTGTTCATTTGTGCTGCTAGCAATCAGGAGAAAGGAGGAATTTACCACCTACTCTCCCACTATCATTGGAGCTGCAGGGTCAAAAGGAATGGAGCGCTTGTAGAGACTCTTGTTAATATTCATGGATGTCCTCAAGAGATGCACTGTAGAAGTAGGAAAAAACATACATTGTCCTCATGTTCACCATGGATCTGGGGTTTATTGGAGTGTGCTTTGTAAGGTAAGGGAAGAAAAAACACATTCATTGCAAGAAATTACAATGAAAGAAGGAAACCAGAGACATCAGGCATGTTGCAGGTTGGTGGTGGGTAGAAGCAAGTCAAGAAATTAAAAGCATTTGACAATTTGCAAATGCATGTAGTACAAGATCCCTGCTCAGTAAGTCCGAACCCACATTTGGGTGTTCTTGAGCCATTCCTGTTTTGATATTCAGTTTTGGTCTTCACATTTACCTTTCAACAGAGCAGTTTCTGATTACATTTGTAATATTGTGGTGCGGTCTTTATTTCGAGAGCTGGGTTTAGTGCTGCATATTCCAAATTCACCTCATTTCAATTGTAGTTCATGGACATAAGTGCTATGTTTTAAAGAAAGCCTTTTCTCCTGGTTCTTGAGCCAGAAAAACTATGAATCAGGAGATGTATAATCAGCTGACCATTGAAAGCAACAAGAAAGAGCTGTGAGTTTCCAAGGGCTTTGAGGTTCTTGTAAGGGGAGTTAGGGTCTGTAATGGGGGTAGCTTACAGAATGATCTGGCAAGTACTACATCCTGTATTTGTAGAGTATGTTGAACCTGAAGACATATTGTGGAATTTGAGGGTAGATGATGATGGCTGAAATGTTTTGAATATCTCTTCATTGAAGTAGGCTTTCAGCACAAACAGCCATCTGCATTCAGTGCCAACAAAAAGTCCTTACTTTCTTTCTTTGAGTATTTATCTTGGAAGCTTTTCATCATAGCCCTTTCAGCACAGTGCATGTTCCAATCTGGAGTTAGGCCATGTGATGCTGTGTTCTCCTGCCATCTGCAGGCTCTTATGTCATCCTCTGGCTTGTAGTGGGCATCCTCCTGGGGCTTCTAAGAGGATAGGAGGGAATATTCCACAGGGCCTTGTGCCAGGCTGGCACTAGGCTGGTCAAGAGAAAGAACTCATATCTGAACACAGATATTCCAGACATTTCTGCATCTCAAGGCGAGTTGAAGTGGCCCTGGAATTTAACAGGAGGTAAATTTCTGAGTGCTGCTTTGTTGTAAGGCCACAGTCAATGTTGTGTGGCCTTGCAGGTGAAATGAGCACAGTATATCTTTTCTGGAATATCAGCATCATCTTATCCTCCATCAAACATCCTGAGTGAATGACTTCCTCAACTCCCTATAAGACTTCAGAAGATGAATCCACCTTCACCTAGAAGACCCACTTTCCAGGTTCCAGCTCTCATATGGCTGAACTTTCTAGGAAAAAACCCACAAGTTTGTGAGCGAATTGTCCCAATTCAAAGATCACTTAACACACCATGCTCACTGCATGCTCACCTGCCAGGAGCTCTCAGAAAACATGATTCAGTGTGTTTGCTAGGGAGCTAGGCTATTTTCTTGACTAGGATATTTCATGTGTGCCCAGGACTAAAGGACTGGGATTGGAAGGTAATAGCGCTGGAGCAGGTGCTCAGCTTGGTGATCCATGTGTCCCCAAGCACACCTCCATCCAACCAGGCCCATTGGAGCTGGTGGGGGATAACTGCCTGCTGTTATGATGCTTGCTGAAGCCAAATGAGTAAAGCAACACCTAATGTACCTGAAGTTTAGTGTGAGCTGTCAGGCTTCAGAGGAGTTCCTTGTCCTACCTGGTCCTGGAGGGATCCACAGACCACGGACTGTGCTTTCCTAGCTGAAGAGGTTAAAATCACATTTTGGAAAACCTCAGTTCCCTGGCACTCACTCGCTTCTTCTTCCCTCTGACCATCACAACTGAGTTGGTGCTTGTTTTCCCTCTTGGTCTGAACCAGCCAGGAGTGAAAGCTTCTCTGGTTGCCATGGGAACAGTGACATCCTCATGCTGTCAGGCCTTTCCTTTGTGACTTCAGGTGGAATCTGCACTGCGAGCACCACCACATCTCCAGAGCCACTCCTCAAACTCCATTTTGCTCAAGGCTCAGAAAAACCCTTGGGGGAGAGACACCAACTGATCTCCAAGGGGAAACTGGAATACCCAAGTCATTCACAATCCATGTATCTGATGCCTGCCCCTTGCACTTGGATAGAGGAGGTCTCCTATTTTTGCCCTCATGTCAGAGGAGCACTGGTAACCAAGTGAGGCATTGTCCTCAGTGTAACTGAATGCAACTGAATCATTGAGAGATGAGGGTAAAAGTTTCAGCCCTTCGTTCACTGTAACAATCTTGAGAGTAAAAGCTACAAATATATCGAGAGGAAGATTGAAATTGGATGAGGAATATTTCCTTTCTGCCAGCATATATGGGTCATGGGAAACCAGACCCCAAGAACCATCACCCACTTGCCTTCGCCTGTTCATATTTTCTGACATTATCTAGCTAAGTTGATGAGGCATTCCCTCATTGAAGGAAACTGGCCTTTCCCAGGAGAAACACCTTCCTCTACCTCACCCCTACCTGAGATGATAGGCAAGATCCAGAACCAGCTCTGGCTTGTTCATTTTGCACAGCACACTCCTGGTTAGAATTTTCCAAAGTAAAATGCCAAAAGGAAAAATAAAAATAAAGGAAGGTCAAGGAAGGTGCCAGTAGATTGTGAATTAAATGGCTGGGGATGTAATGCCGAATGATCCTCAAAGTCTTCTTTCATACTAACAACCTGAGCATATTCTCATAGCCACATATTCGTGCCTCTCCTCTTGCCCTGTCCTCCATGGATCACTGATCTAATTTTCTGCTCAGGGATCAGCTACAACCATTTTCCTCCTTAAGTATATACGGGATAATTCTTTCCCTCAGGACACACCCCTAGACTGTGTGTCTTGAGAGGCAAAAAATGTTATTTGCAAGATTGTTGTGAAAAAGAGAATTAAGAATTTCTTAGTCTTTGATTGGCTTTTTCTTTTTTCTTTTTTTTTTTAATTTTATTTAAAAAACAAAGCATGCCAAATGTGCAGCTGTCAATCTGCTAGCTATCAGGATATTAAAGAATTCAATAATGTATTCAAGATTTAGCCTTAGGCTTAAGGAACTTTAATGCTTTAAAGAATTCTGCCTTGTCACTTGTTATCTGAGCAACTGGCAATCAGAGCTTTATATAAATGTAACCAAGTGAGCAAGATAAAGAAAATCTTTATCTACTATCCTAACCAAATTAAAATCAAAAGAAACACAATAATGCATAAGTGCCAAATCTCTTGAATAGGGTTTACAGAGTTAAAAACCAAATCTTAAAGCAAATGCATAAGAAATGCGTTTGAACTTTTAAACTGGTTTGTGCAGAAAAAATGTGCTTCTGGGTTTCTTTTAAAAAGTGCTTAATAACTAGAATTTATTTTTAAATCAAACTTGGGTTTATTAAAAAAAAAATCTCTCACCAACCGAACAGGACTGATTCATGTAAGGCAATAAAATGGAGAGTACATTGATTTGAGTCAGATTTTACAAAAGAATTAAGAGATCCTATTAGTCTTTTGGTTGTAAAAACCATTTTCATGACAACAAAAATTTTAAGAATCTCCAAATCAGGTATCTTTTTGTACTTAACTATATAGCTTTTTGCTCAAGGAAGTCTGTCTTCATGCCAATCACTTTATAAGTTTATTAGTTTACAAATAATTGCAACATCCCATTAATAAAATGGAAAGGTAAAATGACTTAGTATTTTAAATAACTTCAAGCTCTATATTGTGGCTCTTCTTCGTAAGAAATATTGAACCAACAAGAAGCAGATTCAGCCCAGCAAGACTCTGCTGCCCCAGTGGAAATTACTACTCACAAGCCTTAAGTGGCACTGCCTTACTTTGCTTTGCCTAAAAAGTACAATTCAAGTAAGAGCATACCTTCAGGAAACAGTTCATATTTTCATATAGCCATAAAAAATGTTTAACAATTTAATGAGTAAATTTCCTGTCATTACGTTGGCAACATCATAAAATTGTTTTAGGCCTTAAAACGGCTGTGGTTTAGAAGACTTAAAATTTTCTAAACCAATATTGAACATTGATTAAACTTTTATTGGCTCTAAATGGAACAGTATTTTGCAAATCCTTGTAACCCATGGACTTAACATAGGAAAGTCACTGCCAAATCGCAACTGCAGTAACCTGATGCTGACTTGCCTGCTTAAAAGATTTCACTTTTCAAGAAAAAGAGATAAGGAGTGGCCAGTAAGTGTATTTATCAGGAAAATACAGTAAAGGCCCCACTGCTCAATCCAAGATAACTAAAGTGAGCAAAATGAAATGGCTGTAACTTATACTGGATGTCAGTTGACAGATTATCCACTAAAATATCTATTAGCTAACATCTTTGGTACTGCTGTTATAGGGGCACTCAAAGCTTGTATCTGCATGTTGGGAAGATTTTCTTTAAAGCAACATTGGTCCAAACATATGAGAGTCAACATATTTTAGCCATCTTCTTTTGGAGGAGTGTACCAGCCATTTTTCTCATGTATCTGTACAATGGAATTATAGAACTGTTGGGCTCTTGCTAGATTATATTGATTCTTATTTGCTCCAAACTGCACTCTGGCCTTGCCTTTGATTAAGGTGGCATTTATTTGCATGATGACCGATTCTATTGAATAGGCACTGCTCCAGCCCTGTTTTGTGAGAAGTTCCATACATAATGCTCCTCCACCCAACACATACCCTCCTGAGAGAACAGATAATACCACTGGAACAAATGGAGGATCAAAGGGAAAGTTATCCTTAAAAGAGAAGTTAAGCAAAATGTATTCTATGCCTTCTTTTTCTTTTAAGATCTGAAGATCACTGTGCAACGGACTATCAGGGTCAACCTTCTGCAGTTTAACATGCCAATCATATAAACTGTCATTTATGAGTTCCACTGAATAAATCCCTGTTTTATAACTCTGTGATCTGTATATGTCCCTGAGCTCTTTCATAAGTCTATCTGAAGCTTGCACTGACCCAGACACCGCACCATTTAAATGGTCTTGCCTTTGAGTCTTCCTAATTTTCTCTAATATTGCCAAATTTTCTTTTTCAATTCCTTCATCCTCTGACTTTTTCCCACTAATAGGCTCTTCTTCCTTCATCTCATAATGATCCAAGTCTTCTATATCTTCGACCATCTCTTCTTCCTCCTCCTCTTCTGAAGTCACTTCTTCTGTTATTCCATTCTGACCCGTGGGTAGTGGTTGATCTAGCATCTCAACATCCAGGTGCTTAGGAAGGTTATATAATCTGCAGAGTTCACATATCAACCACTTCAATTGCTGACAAAGCGAATTGTTGTTCTTAGTATCTTCTAGACGTTCCAGAACCGATGTCAGAGTTGGGTCATCGGAGTCCACAAACCATATTGGTGAAGAAGATGGGTAAGATTCCGTGATGTTGCAGTGGAGTGTGAGCAGCGGCTGCGGTGAGTGCGGGCTACCCGGCAGCGCCAGCGGCGGTACCAGGAACTGGCAGTGCAGTTCGTCCAGCTTCCAGCTGACGATGCGGAATCGCTCATGGTTCTTGTCGAAGATGGACGCCAGGAACTTCAGCTCGGTCTTGAGCCCTGACACGGACATCTTCCCCTCATCTCCGGCGGGAGGGGTGCGGAAGGGGAGCTGGGCCCGGAGCCGCCGTCACGGCCGCGACCGCCCCGTGGGGCCGGCCCGGGCCGCGCTCTTGTGGCTCCGCCTCTCCCCGCCGCCGCGACCCGCATCGGAGCGTGGCTGGAAAATGGCGAGGGGCGCGAGGTCTCAGCGGGCAGCTGTATGGCAGCCCGAGCGGCTGCTCCCTTTGTAACCGACTCCAGCGCTGATTGGCTTTTTCTAGGGATGCTTTCCTGCATAGAACTTCACAGAAACAGAACCTGAGGGGATCAAGTCATATACCTGAAAGGAGCTGTTCCTGTGTTGACAATAGAACTCATCCCATAGGGTGCTGGCTTTGGAAGTGCAAGGGCAGGGGTTCAAATCCCTAGTACCAAGAGATTGAAAGAAATTAAGAAAAAAAACTCTTCAGAGGGTGCAAACCTCCTATTGATACCGCTGTTTACCGGTGCCGAATTCTGCTCCTTCTAATGTTGAAGATTGAACACTAGAGAAGCACGCCAAGTCAAGCATATTAAGCAGGTTTTATTTAAAGTTAATAATACAGACTTCTCCCGGCAGGGAGAAGGGGGCCATGGCTGATGTTCTAAAGTCCCAAGAAGTGAGCGCACCCTACATCTTTTATAGGTTAAATTCTCTTTTGTTCTCCAGTTCTCTCCTCCCCTTATCTCTCTTTCCTGCCTACGTGACTAGGCCTGATTTTACATTAAGTGAAAAGCCAGGGGCAGGGGGAGGGCCAAGGTGATTCAGGCAGGCAAGGGCCCAGGGGGCATTAATTAGCAGTTCCTGGCTTGCAGTCCTTGATAAAGGCAGGTAAATTTGGTAATCAATGGGCTCCGGAGATCCTTGACATTCCATTCATTCCAGGGGCAGTTTCCAACTTCCAGAGGCAGATGATTTTATGGCCTCCATTTCCTCGATTTGACCCGATCCCCTATTTCTACACTAACTACCTGTTCCCAATTCTGGCTTCATTCCCCCCTCTAATCTTAGGAACTCCATGCTGCTGGGGAAGGAGGTCGATGACCGCTCTGGCTTCTTCGAGCTGGAAGTGGATGGCGTGGGGCAAGCAGCTTGGAGTTCCTTTTCTAAAAATCAGGTCAATCGAGGGGTCCAAGGTAGAAGTCTGGTTGGGGAAGAGCAGGTTGTAAAGTCATCTGGGGGTGGGTGCTTCTATGATAGAACAAAAAGACATGAGTACTGAAATGAGGAGTACAAAGTAAATGTTGTAGCATCTGAAACATGCCACTGAGTATCATGAAAATGGCAGAAGTCAATCTCTTACCAGAAGGTGGAAGAACTGAGAAATTGTTCCCATAACTAGGCCTAGCAAAGGCTGGAGAGGACAAGGCCTTTATTTGGGGACTTTAACATTTTCCAGGTTGTCAGGAATGTAAACACGATATTTAACCCTTAATGTCATTGATGTCCCCAGAAAATATAGTTAAGCTACTTAATGTCACCTGATTTTGTAAAATATCCCTTTATTGGTATAACCTGTGTTTAGTAGAGATCTCTATACTTCTGTTACTTAGGGCTAGATAATCATACCTGTGTAGCTTAGGAAGGTCTTAAACTGACTACAACTTCTGACTCTGGCGGTTTCTCTTGATAGTTATCAGGCACATTTGCTGAAGAATCTTTCATTTGTAGCTTCCAGTCTTTATTCTAGTGGGCTAGTACAAGTGTACATCTTAAGTTACATTTAACTATTATTTCCTTTAAATGCCCAAGAATGGCTATATTTTGGTTTTAACTGTTTTGCTGGGTATCTAAGATCAAGCTGGTCAAATTGACGTGGTTCCTGTCTTGTTGAAGAGTCAGCTGAGTTCCCACAGGGATCACTCATACAGAACTTAAGAGCGGCTTCCTGGTTCCACCAGTGACTTTGGTTAGGCAGGGTCTCTTGATGAGGTGACTTCCTTTGAAAGCATCAAGGGATGTTTCCCCTTTTCCATGACCCTCCTCTGCAGCAGATGCACTGGGTGATTTTTCATCCTCTAGTCTCAACAATCTCCTTGATCAGGAGGTTGTGTGACCCAGAGTTGCAATGCTCCTTAGAGAAGTTCTCTTATTCCCTGGGTTCAGGCTGACATTGAGGGCAAAACCCAAATATGGACTTTTCTTGACCTCTGATTTAACTCCAATCTCTAAGTTTGATCTTAATTATCCAGCAAGCCAGTCTCACCAGTCATAAAGTAAGAGTACTGGGCTTCAACTTCAGTGTCTATAACTTTACAGTTATTTACCCTTTTATCTAACTGGAGTCTGTATTAGTACTGGAAGTTACCACTATCTGTTCTATAGGTGATGGCTTATTATCACAAGTTACCTAGGTTGTGTGTTCTTGAAGCAGCTACTTCTGCAAAATATTAACAGGTAACAGTTTTACTAAATGAAATTAGCAAGAGTAAAAATATATTTTGTTTGTATAATAGCTATCTTGAATTTTGACTGAGAAAAACATTATATTCCCTACTTGAGATCACACTACTTTTAAAACAAGAACCAATCTTTTGACTATAACTTTAAATAAGCTGAAGTGTGGCTTATTTTGGAGCCATTCTACACACAGTGAGGTGGGAGGCAGAGCCTTATCTCAGGTAAGGCGTGGCTCTTTACAGATCTTAAGTGTTCTAATTCTGATGTTGATCTTTCCTTCTTTCTTAAATGTCATTTTAATAAGTTTATATATATTGTTTCCTGAGTCTATATGAACACTAGTTAAAACAATTTAACATTATATCTAAAACATGAATTAAAGAAGGCCTGAGAGAGCTTTTAACTTTCCTTTTGTGAGATAAAGTGGCAAAATGTTTTCATGTTTCATAATATTAACCTTTAAACAAGTCAGACTCTAATGTTTAGAAATACATTTACATTTGAAATTCTTTATCTCAGTGTAAAAAGTAACAAATTTTACACATACCCTATTGATATCAGGTCCTATAATAGAACATTAAATGATAGAAATTAATTCCCAATAAAATTTACTCTTTATAAGTTTAAAATTACCATTACAGACAAGTTTAATCTGGAGAATAGCAGCTTTATAAAATTCCCTGCTTTAAAAACTTGTGTACCTGAAAAATATGAACACATTTAATATACAAGTCCTGACCATTTCACAATTACCTTGACACTTTTATCTTACCAAATTTAGTTTTTAAAGAAAAATGTAGACTCTGTAACATAATACAATAATCTAACAGTTGTTTAACCATAATTGTATAAACCCCTAATTTTTAAGACTAATTGTTCCAAAGAATGAAACTTAATAGACATAAAGTTAAGAGTAAATTAGTGTTTCTAAGAAATCCTTGTCATTTTACCATATAGATTAAACTTTGGTTTATATTAGAACATTAATATTTCACCTTAGGAAAACCTTAATAGCTTTAGGTGTCATAGCTTTAGGTGTCTCACACACATACAACCAACTTAGTTACACGCAAACTTGTTTAGACTTGCCCTTTACTTACACAGACTTTCTTAGCACTTACTTAGACCTTCATGTATTTCATCACACAAGCACTTTCTTACCCAGAAACATTTCCTTTTTCCTTTTACTAAATATATTTCCATACCCAGAACCTTTGATTTTCTCTTTCCTATTTGTTGACCCCTTTTTGTTCACATTCTGAAACAACTCTTATGAAATTTCTGAATTTAGATAAATTACTCTATTAAGATTAAATATTTTGTTGTTTATAGTACTCTAATTGAAACACAGTTGAAACTTTTGGGGCCCTTTGTATACAGAATTGCACTTGTTAGGACATAACTCTTCGTAACCTTGGTTTTAGTTTAGTGGTGACACAAAGCAAGTTTAAACCCTTTTATTTACCAATCTATGAAAACACCAATAATGTTTAAGTATGATACCCCATGGAATTTAAGGAGTTAAAAGTACTCGATGTTATTTAACAATTAGCATTTTAACTTTGTAAATTAATCAGATGTCTCTACAAACACATTAGAGTAATCCCATACATGTTAACTCTAGTTCACTTATTCTGTAAAAAAACCAAGATATCAGACAAGTGTCCTGAAGAGTATTTGCTGTCTCTTCCCTGTTGAAGAAAAGTCCTAGAAACAATTGATATTAGACACTTTATTAACATCAATATTCTATTAGCTTGACCACCTAGAGACTTGCAAGTTATTTTCAAAGACATTTTACTTTTATTATTTTACCCAATTTGAACCTTTTTAAATCACGTGAATTGAGAGTATCTGGATCCATTTTTTTAATTTTAATTTTAGGAGCGCTCAGTTTTGATACAGACAAAACATGACATCAGACAGCACAACATACAAATAACACAAAATTAAAGGCCTTGTAACTTTATAGGTGAATCTCCATTGCAATGTAACAGATGTTCAAAAACTCTAGTTGAATAAAAAAATAGAACTGATCAAAAAAAATCATGAGCTCAAAAAAAAAAAAAACCATATAATTAAAAAAAACAAGAGTCCTGGAAAAATGATACGGCCGTTAATTACTTTAGTGAAGTACCATAAAATTTACTTTTGCTGGAGTTTAGATAAGGCTCTTTTTACCTTTTCTTTCCCTGGGTTTGAGACCGGTCTCCTACTGAGCCTTTAGGCTTCCTTTATTCACATTTCAATGTAAGCCTTGACTGAGATCTGGAAGGATCTAACAGGTTTTAATAGAAACCTTTTGCCTAGGGCATTTTAGCCATCTCATCAGGACAGGTTGGATGTCAAAGAAAATTATGAGACCTTATTTTCCATTACTTTTGAGAATGAAGCTACTTTGCTAAGTTCTTCACTGAGATATGCCATTGGTTATTAAGCGGTCTATGGCTGCTTATCCAGGATTTATTTTCCCTTTTGTGACTAACAAGTTAAATCTTGCTTCATAGGTAAGCTGAGGACAGGAGCTAGAAGTAAGTCCCCTTCTTGATATTCCTGGGGCAGAATATTGTCCTATGGTGGCTATTTACTGTAGTATTGAACCTGTTGATGACATAATTAAGCTTTATTTTTTGAGATCTTATAATTCCTATTAGCTAAGAAGTTTAGGACTTCTGTAATGGCCTTTTGATATTCCTCCTGGGTGGAGGCACATAAAGGATGTCATTTACTTACTGGAGAACAATTACAGATGTTTTATCTCTGAATTTTGTTAAGTCCTTAGCTAAGGTTTGTCTGGAACAGGAGAGGGCCATCTAAATCCTGAGGCAACGCTGTCTAGGTTAGTTGAGATACAGTATCTGGTTCCTCAAAGGCAAATAGAAATTGCCATTCAGAGTCTAGCATAAACAGGAAAAGTCATCTTTTAAATCTAACTTAGTAACTCCTAAAATGGGCAAATTGCATGGACTATTGCAAGGCATTAAAAGTTTCTATCAGTTTGAATGATCTTTAATAAGTCCTTTTCCTTGCCTATATGTTCCCTTTTTTCCTTTTGATGTCTATTAAAAAAAACGGAAGATGCAAGCTGGAGAAGATCATCTGAGGATTGATCAGGACCATGTGCCAATTTTTGTAATTTCCTCTAAATATTTGGGGCTGACTAAATGGTGAATTTATACTTTAAAAGTAGGTGGCCCTTTATGGATTCAGGGTGGTGTGTTTTCTTATTGCTTTCCTAAGTCTCTCCATGAAAATAGCAGAACTTTCCTGAAGGCTGCATAATAGTTTTTTAAGCATCCTACTCATTATTCCAATCCCAGTTAGGATGGTTTCTGGGAACTGCCTGTGCTCTAGATGGTTAATAGCATAATTTTCCAGGTGAAGTCATGCCTGGCATAAGTTTTGAAACATCTCAATATTTATTAGGATCCTCCAAAAGCCTCCTTAAATTTATTTTTGTCTGTCTTAAGTTGGGAGGGTCTCCTCGATTTTCCTCCCTTAGTGGGCGATTCCTCAAGGCTTTCTCCTCTCATGGTAGATTATTGATGTCAAGTATGGTAACATATGAAAGGCACTTTTCTTGATCATTTGCAATTTAGCAGTATGCAGGCTAGTGGTGAACCTGGCAATACTGTTGAGAGAGAAGCTCCCTTCTGAGTTAGAAGTAGGGACGTCTCCCTAACTGAGCTTCCTTACGGTCCAGAAAAACCCGTCTCTCACTATCTGGCTTTGCCAAAGTTATTTCTGGCCTTCTTCGGCAAAGTGCTAGGGTCCTAGTTTGCCCTGTGCTAGGGACCCTGGGAGGATTCAGACTTAAGGGCATTACTGCTTTCCTCCTGCCACTATAAACTCCTAATTGTGAAAAACGATGACAAAAGTAAAAAAGCGTGCCTTTTGCCTATCTTTTTGCCCTGTAGACTAAAGGAATCTCCGGAGGGTGAGGGGACATCTATTGGTTGTTAGGTGTATAACGCCCTTTGCTTGGAGGGTCTCACGGGAGGGGTTTTTAAATGCCTCCCTCTTGCAGCTTAAAGAGAACACCGTGAGCACATTTAAGCACAGGAACAGTAATGGGGAGACTCTAGTGTCTACACTAGTGAAGGCTAACTATGCGAACAAAGGGAACCTGGGCATTTTCACACTAATCATCCCAGGCCTCAATCCTACAGCTTGAATCCCTAATGTCTGACCGGCAAGGGAAGGGGAGCATCCAGGAGGAGTGGATGTGCGGGAGTGTTGTGCACTGTGTGGCCCATACGGAGGCAAAGGTAATTGGCGCTTTCCCTCAGTGCCATTCATCTACCGATCACCCTGGATACCCCTTAGGGCTGTCGGGAGGGGGAGTCCGGAGAAGGAACCTTTGGGGTCCACCCGAGAGTAGCCCGGGCCAAGAACCCCGCAGTTGTTCCAACCCTTCCTCCACCTCCACGCATCCTGGGCAGATCAGGACTAGGGACACTGTGTACTCACGGCAATTGCACTCCGGGCCTGGACAGAAAAGTAAGAAACGGCTTCAGCAGAGTCCAACATGCCTGCAGAGCAGGTGATTGGAAATTTGCCTGGGCCGGGAAACCTTTCACCCGAGTCTTAAGAATGGCGGCTGCACTAACTGCATTTAAGTAGCCGACGGGTGCCCATTTTGCCCTCCAAAAATAAAGAGACAGAAAGATGCACCTCAAACAGATGTGGGGTGCGTGGAGAGAGAAGCTTACTTACCTCGGCGTAAGTCTCGGTGGGACCTCCAAATCTGATACCGCTGTTTACCGGTGCCGAATTCTGCTCCTTCTAATGTTGAAGATTGAACACTAGAGAAGCACGCCAAGTCAAGCATATTAAGCAGGTTTTATTTAAAGTTAATAATACAGACTTCTCCCGGCAGGGAGAAGGGGGCCATGGCTGATGTTCTAAAGTCCCAAGAAGTGAGCGCACCCTACATCTTTTATAGGTTAAATTCTCTTTTGTTCTCCAGTTCTCTCCTCCCCTTATCTCTCTTTCCTGCCTACGTGACTAGGCCTGATTTTACATTAAGTGAAAAGCCAGGGGCAGGGGGAGGGCCAAGGTGATTCAGGCAGGCAAGGGCCCAGGGGGCATTAATTAGCAGTTCCTGGCTTGCAGTCCTTGATAAAGGCAGGTAAATTTGGTAATCAATGGGCTCCGGAGATCCTTGACATTCCATTCATTCCAGGGGCAGTTTCCAACTTCCAGAGGCAGATGATTTTATGGCCTCCATTTCCTCGATTTGACCCGATCCCCTATTTCTACACTAACTACCTGTTCCCAATTCTGGCTTCACTATCCTCTCAACATTTTCCTTTTTCTCCTCTTATTCTATGGAATCAACACTGTTCAACAACTATCACTTTCAACTGCAAGCAATTTCCATTAATTCCTTTCAGCCAGGAGCTGCATTCAAAGGGAG